>NW_021852127.1:1022342-1026194 GCF_003651465.1 Formica exsecta
TATATATATATAATTTCAATAAAATATATTTATTTTGTTTCAATTAATTTATATTAGTTGTTAGATAATAAATAATTAAAAACAGATAATTTATAGTAATAAAGAAAAAATATATTCTTTGGAAATTCGAATAATTTGTTAATTACGTGAGTGATCAAAAATTATTAAGAAGAGCGAGAATCTCTCTCGAAATTATGCGCGAAAAATTTAAAATTCAGTCTACCGATCAATAACAGCTCATTATTATTTAAAAGAACAATACATAACTGAATATTTTCCTAGTATAAGTTTCGTAAGATTATTATTTGTTTCAAAACCAAGGGTTGATTAAGCGCGCGAGATGTTACATATCGAGTAATTAGCTCATACGTTCTATCCCAACGATCGTAAACAGTGAAACGGCAACGTTATGAAACTTTGCGAATGAGAATGTCTTGGCGTCTTTGGTCTTATGTCTTGGCATAATGATTTGCATACACGAAGTCAGATACGTTTCTCTTAGCTCATTATTTCATCACAGGTTAACGATTAAGTTATACAGAACTGTTCAAGTCAACAATTGATGCGCAATGTCATCGTGTGGGCGGCACGAAACTAATTGTTTTATAATTATTGTAATCAATTACATAGCTATATACTATGTTGGTAGAGCTTTACATTGCATACTTTTACTCTGCGTACGTAATACAATATATCTAGATTACAATTTTATATAGTTATCTGATAATTATATATTATTTGAAGGTAATTATGTGTGAAGATTAAGAACATCAATCATGATTTTCACATTCTAAGGAAATGAGAAAGTGTACGTGGTATCCAAAGCTTACCATGCAATCTAAATATACATCAGTCACAATAGTATAATATCTGACCAAACATGAATACCAAAAATAATATTTTCGCGATTATCGATGTATATTAAATCGAGATATTTAAAGACTTTGGTAAATTGGTCTGCAAACTTAATATAAAAGGATAAGAAATTTTCTTCTCTAATTTAACATATAGAAATATAGAAACTTTTAAGTTTCAACAATTAAAAATTTAAGTAATAAGAGAAGTAATGCATTTAATGATTTCTCCCTTTTTCTCTTTTTTTTTTTTTTAGATGTGTGTATGGCTGATTATTATGAAAAGAATATATCATGCCAGTCATGCTGTAATGCAATGTAATTGTACGTAATTTATCTTGTCGCTTCTATCGATTCTTCAATCACCGCAAATCTTCCTCACGCTCATAAAATACATGCTCGTGTTCCAACAACATCAAAGTTCCGGGTCGATAAGGAGATTAACGGTGCAGAGATAATCGGTTGAGAGTGATCGATCCGCGTGTGCCGAAGTGATTGTTTCCATCGATTCACGCGAACGCTAATCATGGGAATAAAGAAGATTACGTAAAGCAACACACAAAAGAATCAGGAAAGATCTTAAATGTCAGCTCCATTCGACCTCCTCCTGAGGTCGTTTATATCTATTTCGACCTTATGCTACATCGAAAAAAATGGCATGGTCCCAATCGAGAACCGGTATTAGATGCCCGAGTTGATGAATGAATTTGTTACGGTAAACGCAACTAAGAACAATACTTCTAATGTAGCGAGACGAAATGCCATTAAATAGACAAGGTCTCTCGCAATTCATTGCGATGGTGTGATAAATTACGAAATTACGTGTTTATGTTCTATTCAATATCAGTTTTACTGCCACGTACAATCAAATTATGCGAAATTTCTCTTGTTCCTAAATCCTCTGCTATAAACTCGGCTATGTTATGTATATATATTTAAGAGGATGCCGGACCGTCCTGTTTTACCGGCCATAATAATTATATATTTGCTTAATATAAGGGTTTTGCGGTGTGTACGTGTAAAATAGGATACCTCTCCACTCGGAAATGCATGAAGGAATATAAGTGAACGTTTGAAAATGTATTTGAAAGCCTAGTGAGAAACATTTCGGTGTGCAAAATGTTGCATAGTAAAATCTTTTTTATAAAGCTTCTAAACTCACTTCTCGAAGTTCACTAATACTTTTTGATAAAATGCCGAGTGCGGAGTTCACTTGTTAGGCACGTGCAGGTTGCAGGTTTTTTATATTAAGTAAATGTTGACTGCAGAAGCCGATAACAAAACTGTAATTTTTTAATTTTTTTTCACTTTTCATATGAAATCATAAACCCCGCACTCCGTTATTATGTATACTTTAATTATGGAAAAGGATTTGTTGATATCTATAATCAACAAAAATATTTTGCAATCCTACTAATATTCGCATTCTGTCGGTATCCGGCATCCTCTTAATCTTTCAATTTTATCGAAATTTATATATCTTTAACATGGTTAAAATATATAAAATATGTAACATTTTACTAATGGGAAGATAAATCAAGTCTGGTTTATAATCTGGGTCAATAGAGATCAATGCAACGTGATCTTAAAATTTGCGCGAGTCTGCAGCAGATAATGTAGTAAAGATGCTTTTATTCACATTTTTTTTTGCAATGCGGATACACAAGTGCACGATCATCTTTACGATGTACAACCCTATAATTATGTTTCCAATGATTGTATCGCATCATTGCTAAATTAAATAATACTGCAATCATTGAAGCTGCATAACGATTATTGGGTAACAATGCAGTTGTATTATATGGGATATAAGTGCATTCTCACACAAGAGCGCATCTCGATTCGAAAGCGTTCACCGCGACGGTACTCGTTGGCACTAAGCTATGCATAGATAAGTGGGTGTTTTCTATCTTTAGATTCCTTACCGATTCACAGATTCCTCGCTCTAATGACACTTGCCGGAGCTACGACCTTGCCACCCAGGATGCTGCAGGATCTAGGTAAGCGTACGAAACTCTCTATGGAGAGATATAGCCAAGCGGAACGGACGATCATGAACTCGCAGACGCATCTCAGCCGGGACTCGCCATCCTGGTTCTTTGGCGCATCTCACGAGATGACCGAGGGCGCTCAAAATCTCTCGAGGAAAGCTCTGCAAATCGAGACGATGGCGGTAATGCTCGTAGAGGCGTTTAATATGTCATCGGAACAGGCGTCCTTGTTACTGCCGACGGTGGCAGCCATCCTTTGTCCCGACTCGCCCAGCTTCCTACGAGTGATGTCTGAGTGTAAGAAGACGGATGTCCGTTACAGGACACACACGGGTCGATGCAACAACCCGTTGCATCCGACTTGGGGAGCAGCGTTGGAGGCTTACGTGAGATTTTTACGACCAGAGTACGAGGATGGTGTTTCCCTGCCCCGCACGAAGCTACCGAGTGCAAGGGAAGTTTCCTCGAAAATACATTCCGGTGGATTGGACCTTAAACATCCTCATTTAATGGCGCTCACCGCGCTTTTTGGTCAATTCCTCACTCACGATTTAGCACATACACCCAGAATGGAATTGCCGGACGGCACTAGGCTCAAGTGTTGCAATGTTGATTACGAGAATTTTCATCCTGAGTGCTTCCCGATCCGCGCGGAGCAGCCGGTCGGTTGTATGGAATATTCGAGATCGGCACCGCATCCAGGAAATTCGTTACACGTAATTGAATAAAATTTCTTATATTTGTGAAATCGCTTAGAGATATCAATCCCTGTGATTTATTCACTTTATTGTGCAAGAACTTTGAGAGATCCAATATCTTTTAAGATATACGCAAGAATTGTCATCATTATTAGTTTGAAAGAGCGCGTGCTAATAGTATTTTAGTTACTGAAAAAATATAAATTAGCTATTCAAAAACTGAATATAAATATTCTTTATCATAAAGATAATAAACGAAAAAATAGAAAAGTAAGAACTTCGTCATTACAGATTGTAATTATATATATA
>NW_021852127.1:1026396-1037035 GCF_003651465.1 Formica exsecta
TATATATATATATATGTGTACAAATGCATTCTGAAATTTATATTATCTTTTTTCAAACAAAAATTAGATTTTCAAGAGGATATTACCTCTAATTGGTGTAAAGAAATAGCACCCCATTTTTAAAATCTTGATACAGTTAATAGAATATTCATAATCTCATACATTTTAGAGTTTCTGATATATTTCAAAAAGAATTCTGACGATTAAACAGGGAATAAGTCTTATGTGTACGTTAGATATCGTTTAATTCAGGGTTGCAAATTGGGTTCGCGACAACAGACCAACCAGGCATCTTCCTATCTGGATCTATCACCGCTTTACGGTAGTTCCGAAGAGACGGCTAAGGCCCTACGATCAGGCAAGGGCGGTTTGCTAAATACACAGAGGAAGAATTTGCCGATGGCTTCGCCAAGATACGAGAGTTGTCGAAGCGCAAGTAAAGCATTCCCGTGTTTCTTTAGCGGCGATTCCAGAGTAAACGAGAATCCAGGTCTTACTTTGATGCACGTATTATTCTTACGGGAGCACAACCGGATAGCTGCAAAACTTGAACGATTGAATCCTCACTGGGACGACGAAAGACTATATCAGGAAGCAAGAAGGATTGTTATCGCCGAGCTACAACATATAACTTATAACGAATTTCTGCCTGTCATTTTTGGAGAGCATGCCCTCGACAAGTACGTAATGTTCTCTAAATTATACTCCATTTATATAAAATGCGAACATAATTCGATAAAAATTATTGTAAATAACAGTCAATATAGATAATATATAACATTTATTTGAATGTTTAAAGCAAGGCTAAAAAAATTATATGTTAATTACTGTTGGATCGATGCACTTTACCCTTGTATATTGAAAGCTGTATTAGAATCATGTTCCTCGATAATTATAATAGCTTGATGCAATTTTATGAAAAAATCTATCGTTTCTAATATCTAATGCATTATTATTTGATAAATTAAACTAACATTATATTCTGATTGCTCTATTTAGCGTCCAACATAGCTTTTTGTAAAAAAAAAAATCATTGCAAGATGAACCAATTGCAACAGATGGATGATAATCAAATTTAATCACATTTAATTTATGAAAGCATGATTCCCTTTTTAACATTTGCGTGTGTATTAAGTTATATTTTATATAGCATATCAAATTCTTATAGTGCGCTATCTTTTCTATTGTTTAATTTTTCATATGTCCATAAACTATTAATTATTATTTTTTTTAGCTCATTCACATTAGTGCCTTTTCCAAATCAATTTACCAAATAATGTACCACGATTGTAATTTTTAATCGATTAAGCACTTTACTGATAAGAAAGTTGTGTATCTCTCTCGAAAAGTTCATTATAATTAATCAAGAATTCTTCATAAATGACATCAAATTCTATAATGCATCATATAAGAGAAAACATGACGCAACGAGATTACATCACGATACATCGACCCCCGCAATTTTCAAGACGCAACTCACACCCATATACGGTATCGCGTTTGTTATCTTTCGTTTTGTTACGTATGCGAAGATTCAACTTACGCTTGACACAGCGGGGTTACTTCCGTGACTACAACAGCCGCGTGGATGCGACGCTTTCGAATTCGGCGGCGTCGGCTGGGCTCTCCTTTGTCGCCGCGCTGACCCCGAAGACCCTGGACTTGGTTGACTCACGATCATCACTGAAGTCTGGCGAAAGATCCTTACTATCAGCCTTTTATTCGCCACAGGAATTCTATGAGGCTGGCGCGATCGATCGGCTGATCGTCGGAGCTACAGGTCAGTTGAAATTACTCGACATAATCGAAACGCCAGTGTGATCTGAAATTTTATCGTATGATATTAAAATATAAGACGGAATATAAAAAAATAAATTGGGAAAACAGTTATATATTCTAACTGAACATTCGGGAAAAATGCTAATAGAATAATTTTATAGAATATTTTAATCGCGTGATTAATTATCGCGCGTTTATAATCAATAATGAATATCATGATATGGAAAATTTGAAATAGAAGATTCACGTAGCAGATTCATTTCTTAAATTGCATTTTATTATCATAATATCTAAGATTTCATCCTTCATATCATCTATAAATAATTATTCATAAATTAGAATTATATCTGATGTCCACTTTATTTTTTAAATTGAAATATTCTGTTTTTACATAACACATTGTCCAATAATGAACCATTCAAATTACGCATCAAAAAAACTGTACAATATCGGCAATCAAGTTAATTGCGTTTCTTCCTATGATGAAAATCAACGCGTTACCTGTCACGCTTCCAAGAACATTTAAAAAAATAAAGAAAATCATCTTGAGTGAAGGAAAAATGCATCCGCGTGATGTATTTAGTATTCCATCATAGTGAAATACTTGTACATTCTAATCAAGCGGGGATTCTCGTTGTATTATAGTTTATAACGATAGGAATGTCGTTGTCTCAAATAAATTAACTATGATTATTATTGTCATACATCGCGTGCACATGCATGCTTCTAGAATTATCATAAAATTGACTTGACTTTTTATTAAACATTCCTACCTTTCACTTTTTCTCGAAACAGTAACGTTATGCTTTAATGAAGAATATCATGAAAAAGAAATTATTGCAAAAGGAAAATTCCCGAATGACAATTGTATTGTTGTTTTAGAAGAATATCATCATAGATTATCACAAAAAATTATCATTTACAATACTTTATCCTAAAATCGAGGTCAAACATTATCTAATGAAAGTGAGTTGTGCGAACGAAAGACTGCGCGAATCTTCGACACGACGATTTTACAAAAGTTCACAGAATATACACTTCTCCTTCTCCTTCATCTTCGTGCACGAACAATAGTACGCACAAACTTTTTAATTACATAGCGGAAAAGAGTGTAACACATCAGTGAAAGGCACATTGCAATCACAATGATGGCTTTTGCGAAATTTTACGAGCGCACGTGATTCAAGAAATTCAATATAAAAAGTTAATATTAAATTTTTTTGTACATGTCTTAGACCTCTGCCAATCACCATTTGGGGACAATTGGAAGTAAAAAGAAAAAAGAGAAAAAGTTTGGTTTACTGCCTGAAATTTTATATTTTGCCTCGCAAAACTATTTCGTAGAACGATTCTACACTCTTATACGATCTAAAAATTTTTTTAGTACTGACACACTTTTCTTGAAACTGGTACATAAAAAAAGAAAGAGAAAAAGAATATTATATATGTATGTATAATTCTCATAATTTATAACGTCGATAAAGGGCTATGATTCATGTAATGTAATAATATTGAAAATAATAAAAAAGTAAATAATTTTTGAGCAAATTAAATACTGTTGCATTCAGATGTTGTATCAGATCATAATCAGATCTTATGATTTTTGTTCCTTGAATTCGCGCGCGTTCAAATTTTTAGAGAAAGTAAAAATTTTACACATTTATTATTATAAATTTATTAAAATTTACTATCACACGATATACACATTGTCCCATGAGAACTTGGTTTTAATGACGATCTAGGATGCAAGATCTAATTTCCGCGACAGCGGGACATTCTAGGAAGCCTCTGCCTCCGGGCTTGAACGAAATACTCTTGGAGCGATATTTCCACGACGGGAAAACCAACGACATAGCCGTGGATTACGCCGCGCAGATTATACAACAGGGAAGAGATCACGGCTTGCCGTCTTATGCCAAATGGCGAAGCTTCTGTGATTTGCCGAATCTTATTGATTTTTACGATCTTAAAGACACGATGGCTAAAGATACTATCGAGAGACTTCGAAAAGTCTACAAGTAAGATGAAATATAGGGTGAGATATAGTAATACAGATTACTATATTTTTCAATTTGCACGTCTTTACAATTGCGATTTAAAATGAGCCAATTATTAGATCCTATAATATAATTGTTTATGATATGTTATTCTGTAGCGATCTTTAAAATATTTTACAAATTTTCTTATATTTTAATAATCTATTTCTATTTAATTTATAGAAGTGTACAGGATATAGATCTAGTAACTGGAGCACTTTCAGAAGCACCGATAGCCGATTCTGTTCTCGGACCGACATTTCTTTGCTTATTAGGGCGAACATTTCGGAATATCCGTTTAGGTAAATATAGTTTAGTTTTAGCTTACTATGTACTTTTTTTTTGAATGCCGCAAACATAAAAAGCCCATTTGAAATTTTATCATCTCACAATTCTTTTATGCAGGTGATAGATATTGGTACGAAAATGGAAATACTCCTGGTTCATTTACGATAAAACAGTTGGAAGAAATACGAAAAAATACAATGGCGCAAATTTTATGTTATAATGGTGATAGATTACAATGGATGCAACCGAGAGCTTTCATCCTAAAAGATCCTTTCTTGTAACTATTACCAATTTTTAAATATCGTACATTTTTAGCAAGTTTATAAACTGTTTATGATACAAAGATTGTAATATAATTGATTCTAGTGACGTATTCTAAGCAATATAGTATTTAATTATATTCTTTTTATGTTTCAGGAATGATATGACAAATTGTACAATTCATGTAAAAGGAGCCATGGATTTTGCAGCTTGGAAGGAAAGGACAAATGCGATTTAAATCTTATCAAATTTTAACATTGCTCATATTAAACAACATTGTTCCTGATTACATTAGAAATTGCATGTTTAATTAAAATCAGCGACATCTTATTACTATCATATTTAAAAATTCCGTTATCACAAGAAAACTAATTATTATATATTGTTGACTTAGATTTAAAAATTTTTTATCATAACTAATTAGAAAGTTACTAATTTAATTTCAAATCTAATTAGAGAAAAATTTCATTAAGTATATATAAGATTTTGCTATAGTAGAGATATATAATAGTTAGAGAAAATAGTTCATATAATAATATATGGCGATACGTTGATAGAAATTTAATTAAGTTTATAACAAGTGTTGATAGTTTTAATACCTTACGTAACAAAAAAAAAGAAAACTGTTTATAATGATCTCCATTTCATTTCTAATATGCACATTTGTTAATACACATTTTGTTGTATTGCTCGTTATAATCTTATTGCAAATTAACATTGTTATTGCAGTTTCAATGAAATTATACTCGACGAATAATAATATATATAATTCAGAAGAGCGAACATTTTGATCGATTGAATCGAGAATTTTTTATAATATACTTATATTTCGATTGAATTTAATCTTAAGATTTTTAATTTATTCTAACTTCAATGTGTGTATATTGCTGTCTTCCCCCTCTCCCTCATCCTCACCAAATAAAATTAAAATTTAACGTAACACATTTTTACGATATAATTTATACATTTCCAAATACAATGAATACTATATATTAATTATGCACATCTTATATTAAAGGAAAGAAAAATTAGAGTTGCGATTTTTTAAATATAGGATGCGGAGATAAATTTTGCCCTGATTTTTTTCCGTTATATTTATATTCATTAGTTAACATTATTCATACTGATAAATATAAATAAATACTATTAAAGAGATAATATTCTATCACGGTAGATGATTATTCACTTACATACACATTTGCAGCAATTTTGTGTTCGACTCAATGCGTCGAACCATTTTAACCATTTTAAAATCCGGAAATTCTATATCGATATAGAGTCCCGGCTATTAAATATTTTTTATCTATTTTTCCGACTTACCTCGCAAGCGTTTAATGTAGAAGCTATCGCAGAATATTCGTTGTTGTTTCGCGAAAAATAGTTATGATTTATTTTGATAATTATCTCGATGAGTAATTCTCCTCGATAGAATCCGGTAGAACATTCCGGATGTTACGCGAGTCACGAGAGAGGAAAGATAACTTGGGATAGTTGTACGCGATTGCTATTGGTGCATGCGCCTAGAGTTTTTACGTCATTGGTCTATCCTCCAACCGCCGAGTAGATGCGCGCATGGCATATGTATTTCTGTACGGATCTTCACGAGAGTTGCATCATTACACGTGAAGTTGGATATACCGTCGTGTCCTATTAATTCTTGAGTTGAGTTTCTAAACGAAAAAAAGCGAAAATGTTGGCCGCCGCGAGATTACTGAATCGCAATTACGCCGGTGTCGCGTGTGACATCGCCAGGAAGCAACAGTTCAGCACAATTCTGAAAAATGTAAGTATTGATATAGAGCGATACCACGCGTGCTTTTCCTGGCTTGCGGTCGTTTCTAATTGTACGTCGTCTAACGAGAGATGCATCTTTATTGGCAGTGCTTTCTGTTCTGTATAAAGATTCTAGAATATTTCGCGAAAATTATGCGTCGCGAAAAGTCTTCACCACATTTATTTCTGCTACGATGCCGATTTAAAGCCGGCACGTGAGCGGATGCCTCACGCTTCGCAAATTCTTTTAGGTCTTATTATATGCTCAATTTTTTCTGTATTTTGTATTTTATTACTATTATTAATAGAACTGATCACATATTACTTGCTTTAAAATAATTCTAGTATAGATTTTATCTATAACAAACTATCTGCTTCGTGTTGCACAATAAAATTTTCTTTGAAGAAACCAATATATATATGTATTAACTGTTTATCTCATTTGTTTTATATGTATATAATCTATATATTAATAAAAGTCTTTCTCTTGAGTATTGTATTCATTCTCTTTAACTTACATCACAAAGTTTTTAATAATGTTATACATGTGATTTTTTGCAATGAAATAATTTCTTGGATTATATAATATTTTTATATACATGTATTATTTTATATTTGTATATATGTGTATTAAAAATTAATGTTTTATAGGTTGCAGCTCCAACAGTTACTGTACCACATCTGTTCACCAATTTACAACAGTATCGATATAAGTAAGTAATTGAAAAGAGATAAATATCAAATACATATGTTTCCTAGGTTTAGAACAAGTTAAGGACAAACTTTTTTCATAGATCTGAAGGTGTAAAAGGTGCAGTTATTGGTATTGATCTTGGAACTACATTCTCTTGCGTAGCAGTAATGGAAGGCAAACAAGCTAAAGTTATAGAAAATGCTGAAGGTTCTAGGACCACTCCTTCTTATGTTGCCTTTACAAAAGGTATGAAATATTAATATCAACATAACATATTTAAAAATTTTTTACATTGTTACTTGTGAGTTATAATTATTCACATGATGACTATGCAAAAAAAAAAAAATTATAAAAACGATTTCTTGATTATTTTTTTATTTAAATTGATTTTTTTGCAATAAACAAATAATTTCTCTTTTCAGATGACGAACGCTTAGTTGGTATGCCTGCAAAACGTCAAGCAGTAACAAACTCTGCTAATACGTTTTATGCAACAAAACGATTAATTGGACGAAGATATGAAGATCCTGAAGTAAAAAAGGATATGTAGGTATCATATTGATTTTTACATGCTCTATTATAATATAGTTATATTTATGCTAATATATATTTTTATAGGAAAAGTGTGACATATAAAATTGTGAAAGCGTCCAATGGAGATGCATGGGTACAAGGTTCTGATGGAAAAATGTACTCTCCCAGCCAAATAGGAGCATTTGTACTTATGAAAATGAAGGAAACAGCTGCAGCTTATTTGAATACTCCAGTAAAAAATGCTGTTATTACTGTACCAGCATATTTCAATGATTCACAACGACAAGCAACAAAGGATGCTGGTCAGATAGCTGGATTGAATGTACTTCGAGTAATTAATGAACCGACCGCAGCTGCACTTGCATATGGCATGGACAAAC
Source organism: Formica exsecta (assembly GCF_003651465.1). Lineage (NCBI taxonomy): Eukaryota > Metazoa > Arthropoda > Insecta > Hymenoptera > Formicidae > Formica > Formica exsecta. Next base: position 1,034,142 of record NW_021852127.1, read on the forward strand.
AGGAAGATAAAATGTAAGAAAATTATATTTAGATTGATTTATATAATAGGAATAAAATGTTCTTGTGTGTAAATGTAACCTCTGAAAGATATATATGCTATGTTTTTTTATATTTTTCAAAAAGAGAAAACAGATGTAATTGATATATTTTCTTTCTGATATATGTTCTTTTTTCCAGCATTGCTGTTTATGATTTAGGTGGAGGTACTTTTGATATCTCAATTTTAGAAATCCAAAAAGGTGTCTTTGAGGTAAAATCCACAAATGGAGATACATTCTTGGGAGGAGAGGATTTTGATAATGCATTAGTTAATTATTTTGTATCTGAATTTAAAAAAGAGGTATACACATTTTGCAACTAAATATAACTATATATCATATTGTAATAAATTTATATTGATATTAATTAACAATTTCATTAAATATTGCAGCAAGGCATAGATGTAACTAAGGATCCAATGGCAATGCAACGATTAAAAGAAGCTTCAGAAAAGGCAAAAATTGAGCTGTCGAGTTCCCTCCAAACGGATATAAATCTACCTTACCTTACTATGGATTCTAGTGGACCAAAACACTTGAATCTTAAACTATCCAGAAGTAAATTTGAAAGTCTAGTAAATGATTTGATTAAGCGTACTATTCAACCATGTCAGAAAGCGCTTTCTGACGCCGAAGTAACGAAATCCGATATTGGGGAAGTTTTATTGGTCGGTGGCATGACCAGAGTTCCTAAAGTACAACAGACAGTTCAAGAAATATTTGGTAGACAACCTTCAAAAGCTGTAAATCCAGACGAAGCTGTAGCTGTTGGTGCTGCAGTTCAAGGAGGTGTACTTGCAGGAGATGTGACAGATGTTTTACTGCTTGATGTTACTCCTTTATCATTAGGTAAACTATTATCTTTAACTATTTTATTGTGTGTGTTTGTATATGTGTGTATAAAACTGTGATGTATTAGACTAATCTTCTCTCTGATTATAAATGAAGACATTGATTTACTGAGTTTCTAATTATTTAACTATATAATAATTTAAATTTGCATTGTACATTAATAATTAAGGTAAAAAAAGAATCATTTTTTAAATTGTTTTGTATAGGTATCGAAACACTTGGTGGTGTATTTACGAGATTAATTTCTCGTAACACAACTATACCTACAAAGAAGAGTCAAGTATTTTCTACAGCAGCAGATGGTCAGACTCAAGTAGAAATTAAAGTTCATCAAGGCGAGCGAGAAATGGCTGGTGATAACAAACTTCTGGGACAGTTTAGTCTTGTTGGCATTCCACCTGCGCCAAGGGGTGTACCACAAATAGAAGTAACATTTGATATTGATGCAAATGGTATAGTGCATGTATCAGCCAGAGATAAAGGAACTGGCAAGGAGCAACAAAGTATGTAAATTTTCATTATTTTTTATATATGTACGAAAAAAATTAGTGACACAATGATGACTATATTTTTCGTCTCTGAAATTTACTTTAAAATTGAGTAAACATGTGGATTAAAATGACTGATTTATTATTATTAATAATAAATTACATTTTCTATAGGCACATTATATTTTAACTCTCATTTTTTATTACAGTTGTTATTCAATCTAGTGGTGGCCTTAGCAAAGATGAAATTGAAAACATGGTTAAGAATGCTGAGCAATATGCAAAAGCAGATAGGGTTAAGAAGGAAAGAGTTGAAGCTATTAATCAAGCAGAGGGAATTATACATGATACAGAATCGAAATTAGAAGAATTCAAAGCACAACTACCACAAGAAGAGGTATAATATTATTAATAATTGTTCTTAATATTTTATATGTGAATATTTTTGTACTTATTCTTTTCTTTTCTTATAGTGTGATAAGCTTAAAGAGTTAGTTGCCAAACTGCGAGATATTTTGGCTAAAAAAGATGATGTTGAGCCTGAAGAAATAAAGAAGCAAACGAACGAACTCCAACAAGCGAGCTTGAAGCTATTTGAGATGGCATATAAGAAGGTACGTAGTTTACATAAAAATTAATTTATATTTAACGCGATTACAATGTTCTCTACAGCTCGAAAGAGAGAGAGAGAGAGAGAACTATTACCTAAATATATTGATTTTACAGATGGCAGCAGAAAGAGAAAGTCAAAATCAGTCACAACAAGAACCTGAAAGCGAGGAGAAGAAGAAAGAGGAGAAAAACTAATTATAATTAGGTAACACGCATTTTGTAAAAAAAAAAGAAAGATTCCATTTTGCACACATTGGTATAAGCATCTGTTGTTGTTTTTTGCAAGCTTTCACAAAAGAGCTATTTATTAAACATAAGTTTAATTTTAACGCTCTGCGCGATAATGAACAATAAACCGATTAGAAATTAAAAAAGCAAAGTATTATGCCTACAGAAAAGAGCAGTTTTATTTCTTACACAGCAGCTTATATGTCTTAATATATAATAGTAATAATTGTAAAATGATTTGTACCAAAAACTATATAAAATAATTTGTTAACAGTTACAATCTTACTTTTGTGGAATATTATATAGCACATTTCGTGAATGAGTCTGAGATGAGAATAGAATTGAGAGAATGAGATGAGTGTTTTGTGCAAAACAAGTTTATCCTGTAAACAATATATAATATATAGGTTACTGTAGAGAATATTGTTGTATTATGCAATGTAACCATCTTTTACCTGATTTTTATTTAGATACTTTAGAAAAAAATATCAAATTTTATGATTTTGTTCTGTTATTTAATAAATTCCTTAAATCTTTTTAATGTATAAAATTAATTATGCTATTAGTTTTATTATTAAGGTTTTGAGATGTAATAATTACTATTATCAGAGGGATACATATGTAAAATAAAATAACTATATATCGAGAGATATATAAAATAAAATAATGATATAT
>NW_021852127.1:1037390-1059855 GCF_003651465.1 Formica exsecta
ATATATATTATTTATGTATTAGACGTTTTTTGATATAGATTGTACTGGCAGTATTAGAAAATCATTCATATAATATATTCATTCGCTTGTGACTACATATGACATATTATCTAGTACTTCCAGCTTCCAGTTAAAACAAAGTACAATCATTGTCTTGAAATCAGCATTATTGTTTTAGTGTCCTTAATTTTTACACCTTTTTTTCTCCCTTTTTTTTTTTTATTTCCATCAATGTGATTTCCATAATATTTAATCGTATATATTTTTTATTCCGAAGACAATGTAAAACAGATTGCAAAGATTTGATGTCAGATTTAACAATTGTATTTGACGTGGATAAAAAATTAAACAAGTTTTAGAGATGAACGATAAGTTAAATGAGACATATTAAATTAAATAAAATGTAAAACTTCAAATCTTTTAACAATCATATGATGTATATACGTATTTATGTACGAATTATTAGATATAATGCATTTGATGATCTAAAAGTCTCTCTCGAGCATAAAGAAGACGCCGATTGTTTATCAGTGTCATAGCACACACATACACACAAATAACGAGTGGATTTTTTCAATATATCTTTAGGTGTGTATCTCTAAAGCCTATAGAGTCTAGAGTCTAAAGTCTAAAGGCACATGACATGATTGCATAGAATGCGAAAAGTATTTAGGATAGGTTAGAATTTGATTAAACAACTCTTGTGCGCGGTCTCTCATTTTTTTTCTACAATACAAGTCGTATTAAAGTAGAGCATGTCGGATAGTTCTGACGACGAATTAAATTGTGGTGATGATCACGAGAAAACGCCGTGGATTTTATATAAAGACCGCAATGAGTGGAGTGATGTGACTCCTTTACCTCAAGATGATGGCCCTCATCCTGTTGTAGCAATTGCATATTCTGAAAAGTGTAAGCATATATAATTTTAAGAATTATATCATTATTATAAGCTAAATTGTATTTTATACAGCAAACAACAAACGATCTTCATATGTTTTTCATACTATTATTATATAAACTTATTAGTCTATCGTGAAATTTTGTACCAATAAATTATAGCTTTTTATTTTTATATATTTTCACCTTATTATTTTTTAATGTTGATTTTCAGTTAAGGATGCCTATGATTATTTTCGTGCCATTCTAAAGTCAGGTGAAAAGTCAGAGCGTGCATTAGCTTTAACAGAAGCCTGTATATGGCTTAACCCAGCTAATTATACTGTATGGCAATACAGAAGAGAAATACTTAAAACTCTGGCAAGGAATTTACAAGAGGAGTTAAAATATACTGATCGAATGATAAAATATAATTCTAAAAATTATCAAGTTTGGCATCATAGAAAAGTCATTGTTGAATGGCTGCAAGATCCTAGTGAGGAGTTAGCATTTATAGAAAGTGTTTTATGTAAGGACGCAAAGAATTATCATGCTTGGCAACATCGTCAGTGGTGCATACAAACTTTCAAGTTAGTATATCTTTATAGCTATGTATATAGTATATAGAATTATAATAAATATTCTTTATATATGATACTGACATATATATATGTAATTATGAATATAGTTTATATGATAATGAATTGGAGTATGTGGAGCAATTGTTAAATGATGATGTTCGCAATAATTCTGCTTGGAATCAGCGTTACTTTGTCATAAGTAATACGACTAAGTTTGAGCAAGAGGTGATAAATAGGGAAGTTGATTTTGCTCTGGAAAAAATACAACTATCAAAAGGAAATGAGAGTGCTTGGAATTACTTAAGAGGGTAATTGTACTTTTTATTTATATTAGAAGTTTATTTAAAGAAGAAAAATAATATTAATTTGAATATATATATTTTATGTTTACAAATTATATTTTTAGGATACTGTTGCATGATAGCAAAGGCTTAGGTTACAATGAAAAAGTAAGACATAAATGTGAAGAAATGTATAAAGAAGGATGTCGTACTAATCATTTGTTGGCCTGCATAATTGATATTTGTCAAGAAAAATGTTCATCTGATGAAACCCCATCTTCCTTATTTCACATTAATTTTGCATATGAAGTAAGTAAATTTTTGTGTATGTGTTTTTGTGTTGTGTATATATATAAAATTTCTTTTGATGCATTTGATGTGCTTAAATTCCAATCTTTTTGGTTCAGCCAGTCTTTTTTCTCATTTCTCTTACACTCATTGTCTTTCATATTTCTATCCTTGTCCTTGCTCTTCTTATTTTTTATTGATTTTAATGTTGCCATTTGAAGTTTTGTTTTGACAATCTCGATGCTTTCATCTATTGGATACAACTTACTTACTTTTGATTAATGTCATTGTTTATAAATTTTTCTCAATTTCTATTTATTTTATGGTATAATTATTATAATTATACATTAATGTAATCATAGTATAATTACAATGAAATATGTACTTATGTTTCAGCTATGTAAGGATTTGTCGAAAAAATATGATATAATAAGATGGCGATACTGGAATTATGTGGCTAGTCAGTTAGCGATAAAATTGAAAACAGAACCTTAAAATTAAAAATTAGAGCATTCCTACACTGTAAATTGTTCAAAGAATTTTAGACAATGTTTTTATATATCAATCTATATGGTTGAGACATCTTGGCCTCTTCTGTCTACACACATTATTGCATAATAATAAAATTTCTCAGAGCAATTTGTACAATTGGTTTATATAAAACAAAAGCATCTTTTATGATCTTGAAGTAGAATCAGGATTTGTTAGTTAACTTATCAATTATATTAAGTGAAATTTAATATCACTAAGCTATATAAGATGTATTATACCAATATTGTTAACTTAAATAAAATGACCTACATTACCTTTTATATTGATCATTTTATGTATTTTCTGTACAACTGCAAATCTGTAATTATATATTATTAATATCAGCTTGCAATTCCGGAATTTTTACATTATCTTAATAATAAGCTAACTAAAGTTGTTGACTACATAATACAGAGAAGAGCGGCGAAATTAGAAGAAATATGAAAGAAGATATATGGATAGGCAATTAGGTATTTTATTTATGATTTTTTAATTATTAATATGTACGTATACAAAAACACATATACACATATACGTTGCTTTGATTATGGTACTATATTCTATTCTATAAAGGCATATTTTTCAGGAATATTTTGATAAATCTGTTTACTTCTGCTATTAACATAATCAATCCATTAATCTTAAAATTTTTAAGAGTTATAATTAAACAATAATATTAATAATAAAAAGAAACAATATATATGTTGGTCATCTATTTATTTATAAAATAGTTACATACTTTTAAAATATAGTACAATAAATAATTGATTTAATTAATTAATGATAATTAATATGTATATATAATTGCGATAATAACTAGGTTTCGAGAAACAAAAAAAATGATGCAATATATAAAATTTTTAAATAATGATACATAAACTTTTGTGCTTAATATACATTGATTCTTTTCAAGTTTTTGTTCTCTTCGATAATACAAGAAACTCTGATATATTAAATGGCCATTTTTTCGGAGCACTGCCGAAACATTTGAAAAGAGAAATAATTTTCGTTGCAGAAAGTTGTGATGACAATAATTGCAAACGTTTCACGTTTGAGAGACCACATTAAACTGAATTTTATGCGCATTTTACATAACAAATGGAGACATGTGTAACATGATTGCAATTGAATGATATAATAATATAATACTGATTATATAGTTAAAGATAAGAAACGATCAATTAACAAAATGCAAGTCGTACGCAATTAATTATTTAAATATTTAGTTCGGGTTGAAAGGACAAAACGTTGTATCCAGCTATCCTAACATTTAACAATCAACATCCAAACGATTATTCCTTTATGCGCCTTGTCTCGAGTGGAAACATACCATCTTTGTTAACAGAACACATTAAATTATTGGCTAAACAGCTTTTTTTACTATGAGACATTGCACACGTCGTTGATTCACGACTTCGGTATTGCTACCAAAGAAGTTGTTTCCACCTGGGTATTGGCGTACCGTTAAAGCTATGAGATACGTAGTCTTACCACAAGTATATACACATACTTGATTTACATTGAAAATATATGAATATTTTTTATCTGTTATCTTTTTTAATCTGTTTAAAATCCTCCATATTTTATAACATTATATAATAAAATTTCTGTTCAACTTTGTTGTGTTCAACGTACGATACTTGAGAAATCACTTAATACATTTTTGCAATGCATTACCATGACACATATACCTTGCCGTATAATTATGCAACAGCTGACTTCGGATAATCTTCGAAGTCGAGAATACCTTCAGATAATTAATAGACATAACTCTGCAGCTATTTCAATAACTTATTGAGTAATTAATGAGCTTCCTAAAACAAGTCTCTACATTTAGAGTCATCATATTATGAAGTGCACACATATTACAAATTATATTAGTTACTTGCAAAACTCAATATAAAATTAACCGATCAATCTAATATATATTAAAGACATTTTTTTCATTACTTTGATGTAACAACTTTGAAAAAGCGTTCTGTTTGTTAATTTTAAATACAACGCACGAAAATCCAAAAGACATACATCTGATTATGATTCAAATATTAATTTAATTAAAAACTTAACTTTTTAAATATGAGAAAGAGAGATATAGTTTTATTAAATTTAATTATAAATAATTGAAAATTTCTTTTGTAATTTTATACGACTACGCAAATGTGTCTCTGTAACGCTCTGTTTAACAACATTTTATATATATTATTATAACTCTTTGCACGTACTTTTCTTTTATGTTTTGCATAACATAGGCTTTTCTTGAATAATTGGACCATCTGTTAGTTCTCTCTCTAGTACGTGTATATATAACTCGATCCCATAAAATTTTTTCTTATTTTCTATTTAATAATTCTTTTTTTCAAATATAACACACACAGACACACGCACACACTCTCTCTCTTTCTTTCTCTTTCTCTCTTGAATAACTCTCGTGAACAACAAACGTTACATTCCCATTTTGGTACTTCTACCATTTGCATTTTTGCATCACTTTCACAAATCAAGTCATGTTGTATTTTCTCTGACCAGCAGCTATAATATGTCTATGATAAATATATCACCGAAAGTACTCTCGGTTAACTATCTACAGAGAAGAGATAGGTTTTGATAGATAGATCTTTGATTCTATTCGAGTATAGTGTTTCTACATTAAAAGGGTCAAGATAGTAGTACTCGCGGCTTTGTGCAGCCCGGTAGCCGAATTAGCTACACGTGGATAGTATCCACGTAATGGAATCGATCGAGAAGATATGCTCTATTCTATCATTTTTTTCAATTATTTGCTTGTTGTAAATCGTATGACAAATTTTAAGATGCAACCAAAAGTTTAGCAACTACATACGTAACAACCGCATTAAGTTATGCAGAATTATTGAATTGTGAAAAGCGAGAGATAAAACTTAATGTCGCAAATGTTGATCTTGCACACATTGAATAAGCTAATTTATTTATCTCGTTTTCTTCGAATTTTTTTATATTATATGCAGTGTTAGGCATGCAACAAATATGCGAAAAAGTATCTCAATTTTTTTGCGATCAGAAACGTGCCAAGATGCCTGCGAGTTTCCATAAATTTATTTTGTATGTATATGTGGATATGTGTGAACGCAATTTTTTTATTATTTATAATAAATTTATATATTATATTCGCACACACGAGATAATATAGCGACACAAAAGAGCAGATAAATAATTTAAGAAATATTCACTGACTTCCATCTAAAGAGAGATTGTATTTAGAACGAATAACTATTTTATATTTTAATAACTATACAGAACATAAATGAATCTCATTTTTAATTTAAATTACTTGTCAATTATTTGGGATATGATTATTGGATTAGTTTCAGTACTATATCTCCGTTTCTGATCGCGTTATAAAGAAGTTTTATTGTCCAATGATACTATCGATATCTAAAGAAAGCAGTACGAGATTATAGCTTTACGAGATTATAGTTTAGCATAGTAATAGCAAAGTTAAATAGAAGCTAACACACTGAAGTTATTTCGCACTGCATATTACTCTCTTCTGTTCGTATAACACATTACAATCGAGAATTGATAATTACTGCACACACACATACATATATGTAAATATATTTTTACCAATTAAACTGTAAGACTCTAATATATTTTTATATTACAATAATAATTATCAAGTAACTCGTTTTCTTATCGTTGATGTAAAATAATTTGTATTGTGTAGCAAGATTTAAATTAAAATCAAACTTTTCCGCACTTCTTTCATAAATCATGATCGAACTTACGCGTTACTAAAATTTGACGATACTTCTTCTAGATAACTCGATGTTTGCGAAAGAAGATAACATGCAGTTCGGCGTTCTAGCGTACAATAGAGATTAAAACTATCTTAGAATGATAGTGACAAGAAATAGTGAGGCTATAGAGAAGTGTATACTGAATTACATATTTTTAGCAGAGAGAAAGTATCCAAGCGTGATACATGCGCAGATATGATTAAGATAAGGTGGATTAAACACACGGTGGCTTTAAGGCATAATATAAGAACTTACATCTCCGAAATAAGAAATACTATAACTTCATCTTTCCTTATTTAGTACTATCTTGCACATGCTCTCTTTTTACACCTTGTGAACTTAATAATATTCCAGTTTTACCGTCAGTCTAGTTTTGCGTTAAAAAATAATAAGATTATTCTAAAACTAATTGCGGCGCATAAAAAAGCTCACAACATATTAAATCTAGCTTATCTCCGATTAACCATCGTGGGGTAAGAGTACTTGCTTCTTTCCCTTCTCGTGTCTAAAACTAATATCCGATCAAGTTCGAAATTATCTATGACACAATTACCCCGTTTCTGTCTTTTATACACTTACTTACGTAACTTCAAAGACATGCGGTAGTGATCGAGTTGATATGAGACAACATTCGATGTTTATCTCAATTTACATGTAAGTCTTATGCTCTATGAATAGGCGCTGCTAAAAATCGAAGAAATCTTTACGCCTGTAATTCCATCGTGTATGCATTCTATCTTTTCGTTTCTTCACTGACTTTATTTTTTAGCATTTGCTTCTATATTACCTCTTAACGCTCGACGTATTGATGCGTGAATTGGAGTTGTGTCAGCTTTGTTGTTGAAAAAGTTAGTCGCCGTACCGCATTACTCTCTAGATCGGAGGAATATTCAAATATCGATTCGCGACTTGCTATCTCGAGTACTTTACAAGAAACGCACTTGTAACGAAAGGATATATACTTGTATATATATCTTAAATAAATAACTTACATTTTTCGTTTTCCGATCTAACATCAACAATTTTGATCAGATTCGTTAATCTCGAGACGCATCGGAGATTCTCGTTTCGTTCGCTCTTGTCCATTCCTCCTTATTTATAGTTAACCAGAAGTAGGCAGTGATAGAAAATGATTAAATATATTTCGCTCAAGTAAATCTTCTTCGCCCATCGCGGAAGCCTTGGTCCAGTCTCCACGAATCGTTGGATAATTATAATAAAACGTACACTTCGCGTATATTCGGCAACAAATCGCCCGAATGTCAAATTGATATAGAGAGAGGCACCCTGCTTTCAACCCACATATTTCTTTCGCCTTTCATTCTCGGTTAAACTCGCTTCTTTCTCTTTAGCAGCACGCAGTCTTTACGATCTAGAATCTTACAACAATAATACGCTTACCTGTCACAAAAATAAATATTTTGATATCGCTTACCATCTACATGCTTACGCACTAAAAACAACAAATCCCGCTTGACATGTCCAGCTGTATGACGGGATTCACGATAAACTTTGTATATCTCATTCGTGAGTTGACACTCACTCTCACATTTAACTTCGTTCTTTGTGTTACAGTTCTATATGCACGCGAAACTCACACGCTGTTATTAAAAATTAGGAGCAATTGTTTAAAAAATATGACTGAATATTTGCTTGTGTTTTTTTGACGCTACAATATGTAAATAAACCTTGGAAACGCAATTTCTACCAGTTTTAATCAATGTATCTATTATTTAAGATGTATTTTAAAAAGTATATATATAAGCAACACAATATTAATACCGAAAGCTTTAATTCAGATATGTGAATATTAAAAATACATATAATATAATACTATATAATTCTACATTTTATATTTTTATGGATGTATGCGTGTGTGTATGTTTGCCTTTATATTCGTGAAAAATGTCCATAAACGTCAATGATAGCAGTGTGAATTGAAAATTTTCATAATAAAAATGAACATAAGAAAAATAAAATAGAGTGTGAGTAACGACGTGCATAAATTTTTAAAATAAATTCTGATATTTTGCATTTACGATTTACGATAATGCAATGTTTACACAATGCAAAGAACTGCTTTTTTCATTTATTCGCTAATCCCACCTTATACTGACTAAAGCTTTATGAAATTGTTACACACCCCTTTGCCGACACTTGAGAGCTATTAGGGGAGAAGGCTCGTTACATACATTCTTTTTGTAAAAGATATCGTGTTATTTGTATACAATTCCATCATTTTCTAAACAATTTCAAGCAAAACATCATAGTTATTTTAATATTGTTACAACTTGCTTGTTACTTCGACTTCAATCTCTTCCGTTTATTTTCTTATATATTTGCAGATTCTGATATTTAATCGTACAAACATTCTACCTATCAAACAACACGCCGATCAAATATTCGCTTAGTTTTCACTTCTATCACAAAACAATTATATCTGTTGCTCTTTGTTATATTTAAATCGCAAAATTCAAGCTTTAATACTCCATTTATTTATACTTTTCTTTTCCTCTTTTTCCCAATAACATTTCTTTTCTCTTGCATATCTAGAGATTCTACTGAGTACATTTTTGTTGAACTAGTATGCGCAAAGTGACGCAATGTCGTCTCTCGAAACAATCGATTCTGAGAAATTGCATATCAGTCGTTTCAAGACGACGGGACACACCTTGAGGAATCTCTTTCCTCTGGTCCAGGGAGTTAAGGTACAACATTGAGCGATTTATTTCTTAATCGAGTGATCCCTTCAGGTCCATGGTATGTATCGCGGACGCTGTGACTGTCAGAAGGCAGTGTCCAGAGCTGCCATACTGGTCGAAATGTCCGGGTCTGCGCGACAAGCCTCTAAGAACTCGGATAGCGTCACTACGCCGTCCCTATTGCCATCCATTTTCTAGAACAAGTAAAGTCAATTTATATTTGAAAGCTTTTTCATTATATGACGTTTAATGTCTATTAAAAATTTAAATGATAATAATTATGTTTTGTTGACGAATATTGCTAAAAACTTATAAGTAATATATCGTTTAATTAGAGAAATTGAAAAGAATTCTATTAATCGCGGATTACTAATAGATTTAATTTATTTTAATTTTTAGTTTTATTTACATTAATAAAATGGTGTTATATGTAATTTGTCGGCCATATCTTTTTTTTAAAGATTACGTTATGCTCTAATACAATATCATAACACATTTTATTTTTTACATAAAATTGCTTAAATAAATAATCTATTAATAGTTTTTGGTATATAACAAATCATAATGTATTTATAAAAATAATATATTTAAACAAATCTGCACTCTGTTACGATACAACTATAAACCATCTTAATATTCAATGAATGTCGCAACTATAATGAAGCATTGTGTTAAAAAGTTGATATTATGTAAAACGTTATAACGGTATTATGTAAACTTTCTATAGAGGAGAGAGAAAGAGTACTAAAATCCGCTCCGTAATTCTCTTTGTTTTATGTCACAGTTGTGGATACGTGGAACCTCATATCTCGCAACTCTAACATGATTGACTGAACACTGAACTATGAATGATTAGAATTACCATAAAGCTTAAACTCAGAAAAAAGCGTCACGTTGAGCTAGAATGGAAGACCACTATACTAACCTAACAATCAGACGGTATATATTACGAAGAAAAAGAAAAAGCGCACGTAGACGTCTTCTCACACTTCCGCGCTTCTGTCGATGTACACGTATATATGCTTCACTTAAAGTAGAACTAGTCAACCACGAACGGACTGACTACTGGAAGTCTGTTTTTACTGCGCTGCGCTTCAACTTTCTCTCTTTCTCTCTCTTTTGTATATGTTATTTATTATAACATCGTTATTTTTGTTGTATATATAACTAATTTATTAGCTTAATATTATTTTATTTTATTCCATTAATCAATATAATCAGATTAAAAATTGAAAAATTTATTTAACATTTATTTAAAAAATTGTCATTTTTTGCCTTAATACAATAGATAATAGATCATAAATAATTATACAAGTAAATATATAATTTGTTTGCGATATATATAGTAAGTTTCATATTTTACATACTCATTCAATATATTCAGACAGAAATGCAGTTATACCGGATGTTAATTATCTGCGATTCATGGCAATCTATTAGACCGAGTTAATTTATAGAATAAACATGATCGAAAGTTGAAGCCGGCATTTCACGTTGTGTTGCGTGCATGTATGAACATTTAGATTGCACAGTGCTAAATCGGTCATCGGCAGGTGCAAATCGCAAAATTATTACTGCTCTCTTCATTGTGAAATACAAAGGTTAATGTACGCGGGGGAGGAGTCTGTTACCGTGTACATCGCGTTGGATGAGATTAATTGGTACCACGACTTATTATATGCTACGATGCATTATCGTAGGTTTGTAATTATGCTATAGTCAGATATAATTACCGCAAAGTGGTAGGATATTGGATGAATTTGGGAGAAAATCGATATTATAATAGACTATTACGTTTTTTTAATCTAAAAATGATGCTAATATTTTAATATAAAAAGCGTGTCAAAATATGTTTGATTTAAATCTTGTATTTTGAAGAAAATACTCGCGTTATATCATGATGCTATATATAGCTATTCCAAATATACCGGGTAATGTTTTACGAACAATTTTTTTGATAATTTTTGATGAATTAATTCTATTATATTTTTGCGTTATATTTTAGTCTTTCGCATTAAATATTTTTGTAATTAAGCTGGGGAATTTTTATAATATATTTCAATATTTTCTCTTATAATATATTTTATACATATTTTGCATTTTGCATGTATATGTATATTTTATTATTTTTTATGTTTTGTTCGCGTGTAACGTAACATGAGAACGATTCGATACTATCATTAAAAATTGGCAAGACAGATCATTTTCTGGGATGAAAAGTGCTAGCGAGCTAGTTGCGCAGTTTCTAGAAACAATGGGACGGATTTAATCGTGATCTGGAGCAAATGAAACTCGAATGAAGCTCGTTTTTAATTAGTTCTACGAATAACGCAGATATTCCGCGACCGATGCTCGTTACCTCTTTCAACGTGATTAATTAGCAATGATTTAATCTACATAGAGATGTCCATTCAACAAAGAGATGTCGCGAAAAATTGAGAATATGAATTGTGATTGTTATTTTATTGTACAATAAGCAAAACATAATATCTTTTGCAAAGAAAGAAAAAAAGAAAGAAAAATAGAATAAAAATACATTTACGTGTGAAAATATAATATAAAATAGATAGAAATTGATAAGATATATGAATAAATTGAGAAGTTTTGAAAGATTCTTATCATGATAATTTTTTTTACGTTTATCGTTAAGTTTTTTACGTTATTAGATATTAAAATTATATATAATGACAACAAATTACAATATTTTAAGTAAACAAAGGAGAGTATCAATGGTTGATTCAAATTTTTTAAACAATTGTGTATAATATTATGTTTGCTAAATTTTAAACAGTTATCTAAAAAGTATATTGATGGATCCTGTTTAAAACCACATAAAGCAGGAGCTGTTCTTCCATTGCTTTTCTACGAGCGTATTGATAATCTTCGTAAGCGTTCAATGTGCCATTGTGCTACAGTTAGAAGTTTATAAAGTGTCCACCGGTTCATTTTTCATTCGTGGCTTGTATTCATGGCTTAAAGTTATCTTTAAGCCATGAATACAAGCCACGAATGTATTGGAAAGATCTCATAAAGTTTTATAAACCAAAAACACATAGTCATATCATATGTTTTAGTTATTATGCAGGAAGTTTGTTAATTATTTGAAACTAGTATATTAAAATCTATTTTGCATAAAAAGATATCTTTGTAACAAAAACTCTTAAATTATATTGTATTTTAAACTGATTGAAACGGTGCTTTATTAGAGTGATAAATAAATGTATAGTAAACTAAATCGAGAAGCAACCCAGAAAGGAAAAGAAATTTCAAGCAAATAAAAATTGTGAGCACGTTAAAATAAGATCGATAGTATAACCATAAAAAATTTTTATTACTTAATAAAATAAATGACTGAAAAAGCTAACGATAAAGTTTAATAAAGTGGATTATCATAAATGATGGATTTGTGAACACGATATATCTGTAATATGAGCACTTCATCAATCATTAGTAAAAACTTGAAATCTATAACGTGAGATGTATGCCAAACATATGATTCATTCTATGGATATGGACCATATTTATTTCCTCATTTATTTTTGAAGCACGTATTGTGAATCTCTCTCTTATGATTTTATCTACAAATCGCACTCGATATAAGTTGAAAATATTTAGAGTGTAAACATTGCATATATAATGATGAAATAAAACATTTGTCATATTATACTTCTTCGTCGCGCAGATCCTTTTTTTCTTCGACGAAATACGTAATAGAACTTCGAAGTATTCGTAACATGAAACAAGAAGATGAAAAATCATTTGAAAAAGTTATTTTGTCTTGCGCTGATTTTTCCAAGTTTTTTCACGAGATTTCTAAATCAATTTATCTACGTATTCAAACCGTAATGTTCCCAAAAGGAAACCTTGTACAACTAAGATGCACATCGAGGTTGCATACGCGCGATGTCTCGTCTCCGTTTACAAAATGAAATATCGCTACAGGCTAACAATTTGCGAGAAATATATATATATATGAAATGTAAATGAATGTATCCTCAGCAAGAAATATTATTTGTTTCATATGTATTAATGGAGCTCGTATTTATACTTGCGCATTTTTAATCAATTATCGAATATGATTTAAAATATGTTTAATCATCAATATTCTCTGCACGTCTGCCGCACCAGGAGGTAGCACCCCATTGCTGTGGATCATTCGCGTGGCACAGATGGTATTGATATTACGACAATAAAGTTTAACCGCCAAGTAACATCTGCGCAATAGAAATTTGAATAGTTTCTAGTTCGCAGACGTTTCGATTTACAATGAATCACAGAGTTGATTGCAAACTGACTAGCGAATTATATCAGATAGATCAAAAGACTTGGCTATAGAATATCGACAGGTATTCGGGAATAACATTTAATTGGATGGCAAGCGGCGACGTTCAGTAATCTTACTATTATCGAATTGTTTTCTGTATTTCGATAACGATACATTGATTCAACAGAGTTTTAATGAGACAATGCAATATATCTCTCAATTTTCTAATGACACAATTAAATGAAGTATGCTAAATCTTTTCTTATACAACTTTGAAGTTTATTTAAATGAAATGCGCAGATATATAATTAATTACTAAGATTAAGTACGAAGCCTTTTCTTTTATATTCAACTTGCTAATGATGCCCTGCTCTATTTCAAACAAAAAAATTAATGATTTTGCCATGAGAGTAATTAAAATTTAAATATCGTGTTTATTATACATATAATACGTCACAGAGGCTGCAAGTTAGATTGAGAAGCTAGCGTAGTTCCTTGAGAAAAGCCCGTGAGGGGCCTTTGAGGAACTGAAACAACAAGCAATTAGAATTTAAACTATCCGTATATATACATGTGAACGTAAGGTGTGCGCACATATATTGTGGCTCCCCGAGTTAGAGTTCCGCGTGTGTTGTACTAATCCTATCTCTCTTATACTCTCGCGGCCACCGCACGTGCAACCACGAATTTGCACACTTGTATCGGTGTGTATGCCTCAAAAGCAGCAGCCCTAAACAAGGCGTTTACCCTTTCTGGTCGCGTCGTCTTTACCGTCAAATTTGCGTTTCCTTTCAACTTTAGCGAGAGCGTAGGAAGCACATCAACGTATCCAACTGTGGCTACATAGAATCGAAGATGAGGATCTAGAAACGTGCCCGCCGTTAATAGATTACGAAGCAAGCTTCCGACCTAAAACTTTGTATCTTCCGATAGTATGATTGAATGTTGATAATGCAAAAGAGCATTTGTTAATTGTGTATTACGATAAGTAAAGTAAGATTAGCAATTTACTTATGTTATCTCTGAAGTTTTATTTTCACGTCTAACACACATTTTTGCATTTTTAAAAATTTGGATGTTATAGATTATGGAGAGAGTTGATGAGAGTTAATGAGAGATAATGAGAGTTATATGTTCTTTGATGATCTATTTAAGTACTAATCTATTTGTTTAAATTGGACAAAATAGCTATTTTGTATGTATATATAACATTCAATAGCTATTTCGTATCTGTTTTACGCGAATCGAATTTCAACACAATATTGTGTTCTAAAAATAGTAACTCTTTGAACTTCATTTGTCATAGAATTGACGAAGCGTGTAGCTTGTATCGGGCAGATAGAAGACATGTCATCTGCACAAATTGTCTCTGTAAAACGAGTTGCTCCTTTTTTCGCCTGTAGCAGTGGAGATAGGTGAAGAGAACGAGTGCACTGTGGGCATTGTCATCCGCAGCTAACAATGTGACAACTTCTAAAAAGAAAGGCTTGTTCCTGTCTTGCTGATACACTTTCTGCAGACGCTCGTTTTCTTTCGTTGAGGTGAACAAATTATCGACAGCCATCGCACGAGACACAAAACTCATTAATTTAAATGTTTCGTTTGCTCGAAGCCCCGAACGAATTCTTTTCATTCAATTACTTTTCATATAATTAGGTTCTTTAATTAATTAATTATAGATTAATTACAAATTAATTAGATCTTATTTTTAAACTGGATTAAGTCTAGGCAGAATAAGATTTTGATAACTACTCGCGTGATATATTACATACTGAGCAAAAAAATATTTAAATTTCTTTTTTTTTTTTATACAAAAGCGCGATTTGAAGATTTGTTTTTGTTTTCTTACCTGAAACATTCGATCCACTTTTTGGCGTACACCTTCGTGATCCAAATGTGGATCAGAGAATTTTCCCATCAGCTCATACACGGCAGTCACAATGTCCGTCATTTCCTCTCTCGTAATGCAGCCATCTCCGTTGATATCATAAAGTGAAAATGTCCAACGAAGTTTTTCGTCTATCGAGCCACGGGACAGTATACTCAAGCCTGTAACAAAATCCTGGAACATAAAAATCACCATTGATCATAGCAGTGTTGCCTTGAAATATTTTCCGCATTGCGTAAAGTTGCTTATATTCTGTAAGATATATTCGAGCTGCGTTATATTGTATCTACTTTTTAAACGCAGCAAAAATACTTTGCTTATTTTTAGAGGCTTTTTATTTTATTTTGTTTTTTTCTCATTTTTATTTTTGGTTCGAAAAAGCTTGAAACTGCATTTAATCGTGTGTTAATCGAGCAAATAACGCTGATAGCGAACGGTACCTCAGGCAGTAAACTTTAGTGTTCGTTGGCTAAATTATGGTGTGGCGTTAAACTTAGAAACGTACAGATGTGAGCACATACCGCACAAGATTTGTGGCCGTGTGGGTTAATATATTTGTAACTTACTAAGTTATGTGAAATCTGGAGATAGGATTGTTCCATGCGTTTATCACGCGTTAAATGTTATTATTATCGTTATTACCTGATGAATTGTCTATATACTAGACGTTAGTAAAAGTATATTGAAAAATTATTCTTATGTTTTTCTCTTAAAACTAGAGCAGAAGTTTTAGGAATCAGATGAATAATTTACGCAAAAAAATCAACGATATATTTCTATAGAACACAGAAATACATTTCTGAAAAAATCTGAAAATATTATTGTTTAAAAAATCAAAGTTGCAGTAAAAATATATACTTATTTTTTTTGAACCATATGTAAAACGTAAAAGAAAATAAGAACGGAAATTTGATTATTGAACACATTTTCTTGCATTTATATTAACGTAGAGACAATGTATTTATGCAATTCTTGTTCATGTAAAAAAGGCCATCACAATAAAAAAACAATGCTATTTCCGAGAAATAGGTCGCTCGCACAAAAGCAATTTAGACACACAAGGGCATTAAATTTAATCGTGCATGGTGATTAAGCAAATAATGACGACAGCGTGTAACTCGTTGCCTCGTAGGAGATAAATTATGCTATCAGTCAGCAAAGTTGTGCGACGCAGAAATCCGGCCACGTATTAATATGTACGCATATAAGCGTGAAACCCTATGCGAGAAGTTTGTGTATTGTGCAAAATATAGACATATATTAGACATTTAAATAGACCTCCAAGTAATAAAATTGGGGATATGCTATGTATTCATTTCTTGAATAACGATTACTATGAAAATTTGTCTAGAATTTCAAATACGACGACTATAAAATAAAATAGAGCTGCAGTATGATTCCATTATGCTACATATATTCAAATTTGTCATAAAATGAGAAATGCATCTCCGCCTTGTCATGTTCATGCAGATTTAAGAATGGTTTTTATAACATGCAGTAAGACATAATAGCGAGTCTGACGTGTTTACGCTTTTGTCTGTGACGTCTCATGATTAATTTGCACGATTTTGTAATTATCTGCCTAAAGCGGATAAACAATAATAAAAGAGATGAATTGAGTAGAATATTTGCATCTCTTTATTTCACCACTTTAGATATTTTGTCTTAAATTAATTAATCTCGCGATAAGATTTTTACTATATATATTATATATATTGCAAAAGATATCTCGATTTTTTATATGATATTTTGCGAAAATCTGATAGTATACCTATCACCGGGCAATCATATGAAAGAATTAATTAACGCTGTTAGGTTAATGATTAAAACTTCTTTGAATTTAAAAGAACACACACACAACTATCGAGAAAATAAAAAAAGAACAAGCAATATATCTATGTTAAACATGATATAAATGATAAATAATTTATAAATTACATATCGCATATCATTGGTCCGTCCGTCGCTCAAATCTCCTTTTCTTAAGAAAACAACGAAGGATGAACAAGAGAGGAAAAAGAGGTTTGGAAAAGCATTGGGCAGAAGCAACGTGTGTACGGAGAGCAACGATAAGTAATTTATAAATTATTTATCATTTACATTATTTTAAAATTAGACATATTGCTCGTTTCTTTTATTTTTTTGATAGTAATTCATTTTAAATTAATTAAAAAATGTCAGCTAATCCGAGTATAAGTACGTGGAAAGAAAGAACAGCCCATTATTACGCGGTTGCTAGGCGCGCGACGAAGCATTGGGATAATAATTCAGCATTTGTGCATATAATATATATATCTACAATAAAATATGTAAATATTAGTAATAATATCTTGTAACCGCAAAATTTCTTTAATATTTTACATGTACGTGTGCGTATATTCTTCGTCTACACTTTAATTTCTTTCTCTTCAGTTCTCTACAATTCGCTTACTTAATAATCAATCAGATGCTCGGAAAAGATAGAATAATGTAAATCTCGAATTTTTCGGTACACATTTCAGATGTTTAATCACTCTTTTTACTATGGATGAATAATATGTATTGATCTTGATCGGTTAATGGTGTTTCTGAGTTTAAAAGCGCATCCGCTAAAGCTGTTGACCTAGTAAATTGTATTAAGCAATTAGGAAGAATAAAATAAAGTAAGCGAGATGAAAGAATAAAATGTTGGTAGACACTAAATGAAAGGTAATGCAGTTTGGAAAAAAAGTTGAGATAAAATGTAAAAATAGGATAAAAAATATATGAAGATATAGAAAGGTTAGAAATTATATATATACATAAAGATAAAAAATCAAATATAAAATATATAAAAATTAAAAAATTAAAAAATACAATTTTTGAAGATTTTTATATAATATTGATACGTTCTGGCATATCGTAACATTATTAAATTAAGAAGAACATCAAACATAAAAAAGTATATCAAGCATAAAGAAGTATATTAAAGTAAAATATATTAAAAAATATATATTCTGAATAGTATATTTTTATAAATGTATATATAACTCAAAAATAAAAATAATGCCATTACAAAATAATATCTCTTTTTAATCATGCATTAAACATGACAAATCCTATTAATAATAGTATTATAATGTAATGATGTTATAGTAATGTACGAAATTGTTCAAAGATATAAATAAAATATTTTTTACAAGAATTTTTATCTTTAACACGTAATAATTTTAAAAAAATTTTGCTAATAAACACATCTTTATTTTTTCTTTTTTTTTTTTTTTGATAAAACAGCTTGAAATTGTGCTATGAAATATGAGGCATTGTTTTCGGATGTAGTGAAAGAATGACGCAGTTCAAGGGAAGTAGGAAATTGCCAAATGTTGTATAAATTCTCCTAGAGGGTCTAAATCCTTTAGTATAGATCATACTTGACGTCATTTAATCTTACTTACAAAATCCACAGTTTCACGTCGCTTTGTGTGTTTACACACAACACTTTGTGTATTTATCGTGTGACTTCTTTCATTTCTCAAGTAAAATTCTTATACATATTTAATCTTTATTTTCTCCTAAACTTATATAATTCCATTATTTACATTTTTTCAGAGAAACATATGTGTGTGTGTGTGTGCGCGCGCGCGTGCGCGTGTGTGTAAAATTTATAAAGTTTATTAATTACATCTATATTATCTTTTAATTTTTTTTAAATATATGATATCAGTTGTTATGAATATTATATATCAACTTTAGCGGGAGCGCGGAGATAATATGTTTAGAGCATGATATGCATTGCAATATTGATGTAGAAAATCGAAGTTCACAAATATATAGACGCATTTATATTTGGTTGACCAGTCTTAATAGTAAACAGTGAAACGTCCGAATAAATATCGATTGTTGATCCAGGTCATCGTGATTATGTCGAGAATGAGAGAACGGGAGCAGAACTCTACTCAATTATTCGGGGATTATACACAATGAACGAGCTCGACGTATTCAAAGATTGCAACGGCTGTTATTCAAATATATGTTTATTTAACTCTTAAAGTGTATAACTTTGTTTCTCAGAATTTGCATCTTCAGGATTTTCTCAAGATTGTGTTATACTGTTTGTTTTCATAGAATTTATAATGCCGTACAAAACAAATTTGATGAATTTTTACCAAATCTGCTAAAGATCTGCATATTTAATAAGATTAACCGCTAAGAAAGTATAATAGAAAATTATAACAAAATTATTTTAATTGCAAAATAATAATATTGTTTTGACTTGTACGCATCTATCTAAAAGGTTAATGAAATATTTGAAATGAAAAAATTTGTAGAAGTGTGAACATCAATAGTTTGCTATTTAAATATTTTAGTTAGCAATTTGTATGTGAAACTCATTATTACTTCTCCTATATATATATATATATATGCTACGTAATATTGTAAAATCATAATATTTAGTATTAATTAAATTATATGAATATACAATATACAATTATATGAATATACGTATATATATAGTTAATTTATGTATTGACATAAATATTTACAAACGCTTTTACGTAGATATATAGATATTATAGAAATTTGATATAATAATAATAATTGTGTATGTGTATCACGCAGTTTGTATAAGCACCATTAAAGTTTACGGTTTTTATTGAGACAAGATTCTCCTAGAAACAAGATAATGAATCACTACTACAATCACGTTCCTACATAGTTTTGAAATCATCAAATTTTATGCTAAGATTAAACTTCTGATTGGATGATGTTTAACTTTGGAAGCAACGAATATTTTGCTATTTATAAACATCGAACATTACCGTTGGCAATACGTTGAGAAATTAGGCCAATTAAAAGAATAAATATTGTAAAAACATTTGTTTAATAAGGAAAATTTATTATGATACGTTCGACATAACATATCATTTGCTTATATTTAAATAAATCGATTTGTGAAAGCATTTGTAGATTGCTTTTCATTTATCGTAAACTTCTCATTAGCGGATAATTAAATTGATCGATGAATAAGAACTATATCATGTCACATGCTTGTCATGTGATATGCTTTTGTTAAATAAAATATAGAGATTTTCTGTAACAGTTGTATTATTCTGTCTCATCAAAAATCAATATTTAATTAAGTTTTTAAATACCAAACTAAAGAAATAATCTGCAAATATATTTCACACACATTTACATTTTTCAATTCTCATATTAATGAATTTAAATGGAATTGTGTTTGACGGACAACCGAACATTTTACACGAAAATGCTTTTCAACTGCTTGGCACAGATCCACGTGTAATCGAGAAGCATGCAAATGATTTCAACTAAAAGGATCACAATTATTTCGACTATCGTGCGATTTAATCAAGTTTTTTGTTTTTGATTAATCATCATTAGTTTTTCTAATTAACTAATCTTGAAGAAGAGAAGAGCTTGGCATCTATTATATTTTTAATCATGCAATATTTATATATACATATATTCCCTATTAATATATAATGTAAAAGTGTTTCTTTTTCATGAAAAATACGATGTTATTAGCAAACAAAGTATATTATAATTAAACATTATTTTTTCATTTTGCAAAATATTTAAATACATTCGTGAATCGTAATTAGTTTTTAAAATTTTATGAAGACTACTTGATTAAAGCGCCGCTATATCCGCGGGGAATGTTGCAACGTCAGAAAAAGAAGACTAAGGGAAGCCGCAGAATGAGTCGTATTAAAAAAGAGAGAGAAAGAGAGAGAAAGAGAGAGAGAGAGAGAGAGAGAGAGAGAGAGAGAGAGAGAGAGAGAGAGAGAGAGAGAGAGAGAGAGAGAGAGAGAGAGAGAGAGAGAGAGAGAGAGAGAGAGAGAGAGAGAGAGAGAGAGAGAGAGAGAGAGAGAGAGAGAGAGAGAGAGAGAGAGAGAGAGAGAGAGAGAGAGAGAGAGAGAGAGAGAGAGAGAGAGAGAGAGAGAGAGAGAGAGAGAGAGAGAGAGAGAGAGAGAGAGAGAGAGAGAGAGAGAGAGAGAGAGAGAGAGAGAGAGAGAGAGAGAGAGAGAGAGAGAGAGAGAGAGAGAGAGAGAGAGAGAGAGAGAGAGAGAGAGAGAGAGAGAGAGAGAGAGAGAGAGAGAGAGAGAGAGAGAGAGAGAGAGAGAGAGAGAGAGAGAGAGAGAGAGAGAGAGAGAGAGAGAGAGAGAGAGAGAGAGAGAGAGAGAGAGAGAGAGAGAGAGAGAGAGAGAGAGAGAGAGAGAGAGAGAGAGAGAGAGAGAGAGAGAGAGAGAGAGAGAGAGAGAGAGAGAGAGAGAGAGAGAGAGAGAGAGAGAGAGAGAGAGAGAGAGAGAGAGAGAGAGAGAGAGAGAGAGAGAGAGAGAGAGAGAGAGAGAGAGAGAGAGAGAGAGAGAGAGAGAGAGAGAGAGAGAGAGAGAGAGAGAGAGAGAGAGAGAGAGAGAGAGAGAGAGAGAGAGAGAGAGAGAGAGAGAGAGAGAGAGAGAGAGAGAGAGAGAGAGAGAGAGAGAGAGAGAGAGAGAGAGAGAGAGAGAGAGAGAGAGAGAGAGAGAGAGAGAGAGAGAGAGAGAGAGAGAGAGAGAGAGAGAGAGAGAGAGAGAGAGAGAGAGAGAGAGAGAGAGAGAGAGAGAGAGAGAGAGAGAGAGAGAGAGAGAGAGAGAGAGAGAGAGAGAGAGAGAGAGAGAGAGAGAGAGAGAGAGAGAGAGAGAGAGAGAGAGAGAGAGAGAGAGAGAGAGAGAGAGAGAGAGAGAGAGAGAGAGAGAGAGAGAGAGAGAGAGAGAGAGAGAGAGAGAGAGAGAGAGAGAGAGAGAGAGAGAGAGAGAGAGAGAGAGAGAGAGAGAGAGAGAGAGAGAGAGAGAGAGAGAGAGAGAGAGAGAGAGAGAGAGAGAGAGAGAGAGAGAGAGAGAGAGAGAGAGAGAGAGAGAGAGAGAGAGAGAGAGAGAGAGAGAGAGAGAGAGAGAGAGAGAGAGAGAGAGAGAGAGAGAGAGAGAGAGAGAGAGAGAGAGAGAGAGAGAGAGAGAGAGAGAGAGAGAGAGAGAGAGAGAGAGAGAGAGAGAGAGAGAGAGAGAGAGAGAGAGAGAGAGAGAGAGAGAGAGAGAGAGAGAGAGAGAGAGAGAGAGAGAGAGAGAGAGAGAGAGAGAGAGAGAGAGAGAGAGAGAGAGAGAGAGAGAGAGAGAGAGAGAGAGAGAGAGAGAGAGAGAGAGAGAGAGAGAGAGAGAGAGAGAGAGAGAGAGAGAGAGAGAGAGAGAGAGAGAGAGAGAGAGAGAGAGAGAGAGAGAGAGAGAGAGAGAGAGAGAGAGAGAGAGAGAGAGAGAGAGAGAG
>NW_021852127.1:1074264-1118917 GCF_003651465.1 Formica exsecta
TGGTTAAATATGGAATCTATTGCGGAAAAATTGCGAATTAAATCTATCAAATAGTTTTCAATTATGTTTATTCAAACTAAAGAGTTTTTTAGGTTGCTAAATACGAATCTAAAAATCGACAAGTTATATTATATTAAGCCTTTAAGTTTGAATAAACAAAATTGAAAACTAATTAATAGATCCTCATTGATCTTATTCGCATCTATTTCGCAATAGATCCCATATTTTACTATGAAATCTTATTCCTTTTAAGGTCCTAGGAACATACTTAATTTTGATTACAATAGAATTTTCCAACATTCCATATCGTATTTAGCTATGATATATAATAAAATACATTAAAATAGTTTTCTGTTTTGCACTTTGACTACAAATTTTTTTAAATTGTGTATTTAACGTCAACAAAACTGCAGGAAGTGACTTGCTTCAGTGCGATTTTCTTTTTTGTTAAAGTGTGTTATTAATTTACTCTCATTAACTTACTCTCTTCTATATTTATCGTGCGGTTTACTATTGTGCTTACGTAATGCGCGTATAAATCTGGTCAAAAATTCAGTAACGGACGCGCTCTCGATAGCGTATCGATATCGACGGATATGCAAATCTGCGATAATCCAAATAGTAAATTACTGGAACTGGTTCAATAGTTTGTAATTGTATTATTGCTTCTCGAAGAGAGAGAGAGAGAGAGGAAGCCGGAGAGAGAGAGAGAGAGAGAGAGAGAGAGAAGGCTTCGCGAGAAACGATATCACAGTTAATTAAAAGTTCCAGTGATGCTCGTTTTGTCATCTGCTCCGCTTGAGGCAGATTTTGCCACATGTATATTGTATATGTATACCCTACACACACACAATGTACGCATTTTTTTATAATATAAATTTCTAACAATGCAACGCTTCTTTTTACTATGTTATATGCAACGTTGTAACTAAACAATTTTAGTCGTCGCTGCAGTTTATGATTTCAACTTGTTACATATGTTGGTTACACAAACGATTGAAACATGTATCCTGGAAAAAACTGGAGAATCTCCAGTTGTGCGACAGTTTGCTGCGAAAGCAAGAAGTTTCATAGTGAGCAACTGTACTCACTATAACAATGTGAAATATTCAAGCTTGTAGGAAGTAGATGTACCATTTTTTTCGCGCCGGTTCATAACAACTGCTGTTAGTTTACTATATCGCGCGTTTATTATCTTAAAAATATCACATCCAGAATTCTGGAGAAAAGGAGCATTTATATCTAATTACTATTTATACAGATTTCGAAAGCAAATATATAATATACATATAATAAGATAAAACACTGATGACATGGATGCTAATAAGTGTAACAATATCGTTAAAATTATATTTAAAATTTGGAAAAAAACATTGACAATTTCAGCGGGACTGACAAATTTGAAGAAATAAATTTTTACATCTTACAATAAGACGTAAAGATAAAAATGCTGCACTCGCATTTTTCAACGATCATGCGATTAAATCTCATGATTACCGGATTCTTCGTCGTCACCTAAAAGAAGCGATAAAGAGAGAAGAAAAATAAAGGGAAGCCCCGAAGAAACCTCGAAGATGGAGGAGTCCTGTTGGGCCATGCGTTGAGAGCGAGTGCACTCGAGGAAAGTATTATCTTGAAAAGAGGAATGGTAATCTTTGTCCGCGCACATTCTTTCTTTCTTTCTTTTGCAGATCTTAAAGCGAACGTGTAATGCGATTGAAGAAAGGATAGAAACCTTCTCGTATATCAGTAGTATCACGAATAAAACTTACAAGAGAATAATAGAGAATGATGCGTATATATCATAACGTGGAAATAAGAGAAAACTGTCATTCTTTAAATCGAAAAACTTCGGACTTAGCAAACCCTTCGTGTTTGTTAAATACTAAAAAAAATATCAATAAAAATATTTTTTTTCAGCCTTTTTTACAAAACTTATTTTAAGATTCTCTAATAAATATATTATATATACATATTTGCGATATTATCTGGATACAAAATTTTTTATATGATATGTTTGGGAGAATAATGTTATATTCTATTATAATCATCTTGTCTATGTGAAAATTAATCCAAAATTAAAACACGTGTAATAATAATTCAGCTCTTCAGCTTTCGTTAAGATTATATGTATATATAACTTTACGATATTAATAAAAACTAAATCAAAAGTTTGTCACGTATCGCTCAATGGGAAATGCCCACCGACAGAGAAATTCTCTAGTAGAATAATTTAATTAAAGCATAGCTTAATTAAATTATATTGCAGATTATAATATATATCACAAGTTAACATTATCATGTGCACAAGAAAAATTTGCATTAAATCTAATAATTTTTTGCGAGGCACAAACAATGCTAATTATGCAAAGCACAATTCCACTTCAGTGGATCGAAAGACAACTGCATTGTCTGATAATTACTTTACTATGACTTCTGCCTCTTCCTCCAATTTTATTACTCTTCAGAACCTTGATACTTTCGACAGATCGGTATCGTGTTCACCTGCAAATTGACTTTGACACTTGAATCGAGTAGTGGCAAATGATTGAAGTGTCACTCAGTAAACTTAATTAAGTGCACGATGTTGAATGTTCATATTACATTTAATTAGCTTAGTCCCCAATGCACATGTTTGCTTAGGATATGACGCGCGACTTTTAATTATATGGGAATAACGATAATAATTCCGATAATAGAATTTTATATTTTATTGAAAAGATATTAAACAGAAATATTTAATAATGCAGATAAATTTACACACACATATATATGTATATATGGATATATTTATGTATACACATATGTATGTGTACATAATACTTAACTACTTATACATAACTACTTAAACTCCAAAATTATATAAAATATTAATTGGAATATTTAACGCTTTCTGTACTTGTGTGGCAATTTGAACTTTGTAGTATTCGATAATAGAGTTAGACGTTAATTATATTGTTAAATTTCAGTCGCTTTATTTAATTACATATTTAGTGCGCTAATTAGTATTGACTCCGTAAGTGAAAAATGCGATTAAACTGTTACCGTGAGTAATTTAGCCACTTTCTATATGCAATTAATATTACGTTTTAAGTGCAAAATAAAATATTGGGCAAGATATTTTTCTTTACTTTTCTACATTTCTCAATTATTAAAAATTACAATCTATATACATAAATATTAGAAATATTAATAATAAAAAATTATTTTTTGTATATCAGTAATATTAAACATAAAATATTTATAGACAAAATAAATAGATAAAATAAATGGTTTGGAATGCGCACATTTTATGTAATAAATATGTTTAAATTATATTTTAATCACGCAAATCTTAAAAAGAATTAATGTCTGTGAAATCGCAAATCATATTATTTTGCAATTTATATAGCAAACATTTTACAAAATGTATATTGCAATATATTAGCTTGTGTTTCGTACACTTATGTAATATTAATCTGCATTAAATTGACCTGAAGAGTTAAATATAGAAGGCAAAATTGTGATAGTGATTTTATGCATGCCAACAACTTTCAAAGTAAAATGCTAAACACAGACGATCTCAAAAGATAAAGAAAAAGGCAAATTATGCAGAAAAGAGGATTAAACATCGCTTTGTGCTTCAAAATCATGAGACATACAAGATCGTATAAAAGCCATTATGTACAGTACAATGCCATACAATAATCTCATTAAATATAGTTAAAAAAATTATTAAATGTTATATATATATATATAATGGATTTTTTATATATAAACTTACCTCAAAGCTGAGAAGCCCGCTGTGATCCTGGTCCAAAGTATTAAAAACGTAATGCGCATACTGGCTTGTATTGGCTACACAAAAAAAGAAGCAAATATATATTTTTATTATTTCTTTATATATGTTTACATATTTTATTATATAATTTTATATGTTCATTTTTCTTTATTTTCATTAAAATTGAAATTATATTAAATATCTCTATATATTAATCCTTGTGTAGAAAAATTGGTAAAATATTTAAAAAGTTTTTACTGATACTATAGCTATGTTCAGATTATTTAAATAAGATTCTACACAAAAGTATATATTTTACGGATTATTACTAGCATTAACTAAAATTTCTTTTTAATACAAGTTATAAATTATATTTTTAATATGCAAGGTCGTAGCAAATTAAAAATAGAAACGATTTAAATAGAATTTGATGTAGAAAAAGAAATATTTTATGAAAACTTGCACCAGAGATAATTAATGAGCAATATTTAATCTCTTTTATTTGACTTTGTTTGAGTTCTTTGAAACTAGAATACATTTGGCATTAACTTTGTTGGAAAGCAGAGAAGCGTATTGTCATAAAAACACTCCAATTTGCTAATAGATATACACGCAATGAATTTGAACGAAAACCTACAAAGGCCGTCGAATCTGTGGTGGATGGCTCGTAAACTGGATACCCATCGGTGTGTGTTAATAACTTCCAGTCGAGATAACGCGAATGCTTCAAATCTAAAGCGAAGATTTATATAGGCCAGAAATTATCACGCCATATATATTCATGTTGCGCCGGTTGCACCTTTCACTGTTCCCCGGTAAGATTTATCATGTAAAGGTTTTACGAAAGAATTGGACAAGATATATACTACTTTTTAACGCAGCAATATATTGCCGTCACTACCCTACGTGAAATACACACGCAGTAATTTTCGAGAAATGGCTTATTTGCGGATTTACAAATCTAAATTTGTTGTTTCATATAACTATTGTCTTATGTACACAATATCATATTGAATATTAAAACTTTAACTACAATAGTAAAAATTATCGAGTCGATCAATGTTCAATTTATAAAAAGATTTATTATTATACACGATATTAGATATTATAACAATTTTCTAATCTTAAAAAGAGCATAACAAATTACAATTGCTTTTGTTCGTCAAGAAAATATTTTCTTGTTATAATTAACAATCGTCACGATAAAATATAAAGTGGCATTGGCAATATGCATTACTACGTGAACAATAATGTAAAAAAGCTATCTTATGATAGAAATACATTCTCGAATAGCATAATGAAAAACGTCAAATTTCTGCTTTTTGTTTGAGAATTTGAATCTAAAGTTATCGAAGAGAGCCACTTGAAAATTTGTAACAGTTCCTATTATACTTCAGACATACTGTACGATGAGTTTATCGTGAAAGACTAGGATATAAAGTGTATTAACTCGTCAAAGTTTGCTAGCGTCTGCGAATTGCGTCTTCGTGGAAAACGTGTTCAATTGTGGAACAATACGGAATTCGAAAATTAGTTTTCTTTACTTGGAGATGTCTAACTAGTAAAGTATATTAGAAGTAAGTATCAATATGTGTGCGTATATCTATACTTTGAAATCTATATAAAAGATACACATTTCGGCAATGAATTACGTACATAGAAATATCTCTTTTTCTCTTTCTCTATTTATCTTACATATGTATTTGATTCTTTTTTCAATTTTTTTTAGTTATATAAATGTGACTTTGCATATATTCCTTTATAATTGAGAAACTGGGTAAGATTTCCCGTTGCATTACTAAGTCACAGTGATAATCCGCACAATCGTGTTCTATCACATCGTCCTTGGAGAATTGCGAAGTTACAATCTCTAGGTGAGAATTCACATATTTTTATGACCGATATATACAAGACACTTTAGATATTCTCCGGATATCTTACCGAGAAAATATTTTAAATTTTGAACATAAAAGCAAAAAAAAAAAAGATACAAGATGTCAAATATGTGTAACAAAACTATATTACTTTTAAAATTGTAAAAATTATATCTTTTGTTGCAACTGATGTAGTATTGTTTACAATTGATTGTACACAAATAATAAATATTATACAATCTAAGTTTTATAATTCTTGCTTATATAAAATATAGTTTCCAAAAAAGAAATAGCAAATTTTATATGTTAAATCAATTTTCAATATTGCAAATATTTTTTCGTATATATATAAATAAGTTCATTCATCATTCATATTTCAGAATGCGTACATAGTTACACACATGTAAATCTGAAATAGATAAGAAATTTTCTCTCTCATATCTTGGGAGAGAACGAAAGCAGGCGAATTGCTCTGTCTCTGTATAAACTAACGAATACGAATCGTGAATTGTTATCTTGGGAGAATGAGATTTATCGCGATGTCATATTTTACATATTCGACTTTTGACTCGAGATCTCTGTAATGTCCCTTTATTGTGTCGACCCCGTATTTGCTATCAGAAGTATAAATTTCACGTGTTGAATTGCACATGCAGGTTTCTATTCTCTTGGGTTTTGCCAGAGGGATTTTAGATAAGTATAAATGTCTATTTTATTCCTGATAAAAGATACGATTGCTAAGAAAGGTTCTATTGAATATTTATTGTGACAATTTTCGTGTTTTTTCAATTATTTCTTTCTAATCATATGCATACAAATGAGCATTAAATATACAAATAGCAAAAATATTTCTATTAAAATTTCTACTAAAATTCTACTAAAATTTTTATTATTTTTAAGATAAAAGAATTATCATTAAAAATACTAAAACTTTTAAGATCTACCATTATTTTAAATTGTTTGTTACAAATTATAAAAATATATAGCACAGATATTAAATATACTGAAGATATATTGAAACATGTTTCCATATTTTAATCTGACTTTTGCAAGTTTCTGCTTTTATTTATTTTGGAGGACAATTTTATCATGATTTGGTTGAAGAATATTTTTGAACTCCTGGTTAGTTTACATTGTCTTGTAATATATTATATATAATACTATTTATGTATAATATTATATAACATAATAGAAAAGTTATACATACTATCTTCAAATATTATACAACTTAAAAAACTACTTATAGTAATATGTTAATATATCTATAGTTTAATATGTGATGTTAAAATAAATATGCACTATAATCTTTATAATATGAGACCGATCTGATATTGGAACATTTGTTCATAAATCTTATATATGCAATATAATATAGAATTACTTTGATTTTTTAAATTCTAAACAAAAAAGAATACGAGTTGTAAAATCTTCATAGACAAATTGTCCAAAATAATACGCTTATACACATATACACACATACGCATTCATATCCAATCCGAATAAGACTCTCTAATTAAAACTTTTAATTTAATTGCCATGTGTGTGCTGTTTTGTATTGTCCTTGCTTGCCCAACCGTTCGATTTGTACTTAATTAACACAATGCGCAGTAAATGAATCTCTATTAAACTCTTTTTCTCTGCAATTTAAGATTGAATATTCCGTTTCTCTTCTGCAAAGCAAAAATTGCAGTATATAAAGTATTCATAATTAGTTTTTTTATTTTAATTTTTTATATTAATTCAATTTTTTTATGTAATCTTAATAATTTACACAGCCTATTTGCATAAATACTATTTTTTTCTACAAAACATTCAGCATTACGGAAAAGCTTTAACTTCTCATTTAATATATTTTCGATATTTCGTACATTCTCTTGGGAATGCTTTGGCTGACTAATGCTATATTTATCTCCTTGTCGGCACAAAAAGAAAGACGATACACACGCTTCTCAGAAAAGAGGAACATAAATCGCCGTAAATCGTGAAATAGTAGATATTGAAGATGGATGTATTCCTGGACTATTGTCTATTCGGTGCAGGAGATTTTTTTTCTAGGATTTTGGGTTTGATTGCGATTGATACGCCTTTTACGACAAACAAATCATGATCTCAACTAGATATTGTGGCTGCGGATATGAGACTTCCGGCGAGAAATCTGTCGGCAGGAAGCATTAAATATTTCACCGATACTTTGGGTTTGTGAATACTCGAAAAGATCATCTGCTGTCCTTTTTGTATCTTGGCGCATTATTAATGCAAATATTTGGCTATGTTAAAAAAAATCTATAATATAAAAATACGATAAATTTTGAAAATGGATTTTTTCGCTTTATTCGTTTAATTCTACGAATTTTTACGAATTTTAAGATCTTAATTTATATTACTGAATGATTTTTTTACCAGTTATTACTTAAAACTTTTTTTATTAATAGAAATTAAAAGTTAAAAATCTAAATTGTCATGTAATAATAAATTGCTTTAATTAAATAAGATGCTAACAAACAATTTTCTAATTTCGTGAAGGAATCTGTAATAAATATTTAGTGATAAACTACTTGACATCCTCATAAATCGTAGCACGCGCGCGAAGTTAATTGATTTTAGTTAAAACGTGGTGCGAAGAACGTAATTTCCGAGAACGTGAATTTCATCGCGTTAATGCGCGGAGCACGCGCATAGTCATGGATAACCATATCTCTCACGTGAATGGATAAAAGCGAATGCGTTTGAAACGCAGTATCATTTTGATCTGGGGAGTTCGTTACCATGGCTACTGCAACCGTTCAGCGAGAAGAGCCATAGTTATTCTGGTTGTTGGATTATTCTCTTTCCTTCTTCATGTTGATGCTCTTCGATGCATCCCCGATGCTGCCGTTGAAACG
Organism: Formica exsecta; assembly: GCF_003651465.1. Lineage (NCBI taxonomy): Eukaryota > Metazoa > Arthropoda > Insecta > Hymenoptera > Formicidae > Formica > Formica exsecta. The sequence goes on from NW_021852127.1 coordinate 1,082,781, forward strand.
AGGAAATTTAAATGCGAATAAATGCGCGGCGAATAAATAAACCGGACGATATATCCACCGTCGTTCCTTTTGCAAAATAAACATTTTTTTGGTTTTCACAGAATTCTTTCGCATTGTGTGTTAAAAAACGATTGTTTATTGAAAAACGTGTATTTAGAAAAAAAAGAGGACAATTTGGAATGTGTTATTGTTGTTAATTAAAGATTCTATTGTTGAAATATGCAGCAGAAATAAAATTAGAAGTAAAGATATACCCTTCTTTGCAGTTTTATTTTATATTAAGATAATTATAATAAAATAATAATAATTGATTTTCGGGCAATTTATTATTTTGCAAATTTATTTTTTTTATTTAAAATAATCAGGAAATTACAGGAGCTTTCTATTTAAATATTTAACTACATCGTAAAATATTCTTCTCGTATGACGTCACTATTTCGCGGTATAATATATTCGCATTCTTTATGGGAAAAAATAATTTTACTCGGCTAACCCAAGACATATTATATTCACACACACATACACACACATATTATATAAAAGATCTAAAAACAATAAATTTGGTATTTTTTTCGTGATTTTAAATAGTAAAACATATGCGATAATTTTTTTAAATAGTATTTTTTATTATATAGAAGAATAAGAAATTATGTTTTTTATTCGATACTATTTTGATCTCACCACGAAACAACAAACTTTCATATTACTTGACAAGTTCAAATAAAGATTACTCCTAAATATTATTTCGTTTTGTTATACATTATTTTATTTCAGAGATTTACGAGAGATTAGTATTAACAAAATTAAATATTAAATTTAAAAAAAAGATTTATTCTATATATATGTATGTATGCATAAATATACATCTTTTTAAATATATATATGCTATATAATATATTATATATAATACAATGATTTAATAACTTTAATATTTAGGATCCATTTACCATTTTTCACAATATGTCATTTAATATGACATATTGTAAGAATATTACTGTATTTAAAATCTGGTCTCACCTCCTTGGGGAAAAAATTTTGAATAGATGCACTTGAAAGTATCCTCTTTGACGACTCCCGTAGGACATTCAGCCTTGAAACCGCGATATATTCTCTTCAGCTCGGCTTCAGTGAATCTGGTCGCTCGACAAAGGCTTGCCAAAGAGTCTGGCCTGTATCTTGGTATTTGCTCTTCCTCGTATTCTGAGTCTGTGACATAAAAACACAACGTATTTCCGTTAATTGCGGAATAGAAATCGACAAATTTCTTTCGTGTGTCGTAAATTCGTCGAACCGACTAAAATCTCTAACAAGATTAAAGAACTTTGCTGAAACGGAAAGCCGGAAAACTCGGAATGTTTTACCGAGATTGTATAGGATGTATATGAGCAGCACAACTATCGATGTGATATCTATAAAATAAATAAAAAAATTTGCAGTTAAACGACAAAAAAATCTATACTGTCTTGCAAAACACATTATATAAATAGAACTATTGAACAATGACACATATTAATCTGGTAACATATCAAAAAAAGAGAAAAAAGTTAACTTTTTCACATATGCAGTTATTTTTACCTAAAGCCGCACATTTCATACATGCAGAAGAAAATTTTTAAGATTTTTTTGAAGTTTTTTATAGACGCTGTTAGTGCCTATATTTCATATAAACACATATATACAGACATACATAAATATGAAAATTAATATAAAGAAATAAAGTTCAACATACAATATAAATTGTAGATTTTTGTATTCCATAATTTTGATTTCTATTTATTCAATATTATAAGAACACTGAATACATGAAACTTACATTAATATAAATTTGGAAAATAATCTATCTTTTTCAGACATTTAATATTTAATTAATTATTGCTCTACTAGAATCGATAGAACTTGGCATCGTTTTCCTGCTGCTATTTTGCTTTTAATTTTTTTTTCGATATGCAATACATAAATCGATACAAGTTTATAAAACCCGGATTTAACGATACATAGCAATCACGGGTGAAAATCTGAGATTGAAATGCAAGATTAAAAATTCTCGCATATTATTGCAACTGTATGTTCCCGTCGTACAAAACGGAAGTTTCAAATCTTGTGATTTATTTTCAGATTCTAATATTTGATTGCACACATTCCTTCTATTAGCTTACTTCTGGTTTAAAAGAAATTCCTAAAAATGTACTTTGTAAGAGTTTCAAAGTTATAGTTTATATTTCGGTTATATTAAAAAAACATAATTTCGGAGAAACGTACACAACTTTCAAACAAATGTTATATATGTAAGTAAATGTAAGAACTCATTAGATGTGTGTGTGTGTGTGTGTGTGTGTGTATGTATGTATGTCCCCATTGGGGATTAACAGTATTTACTTCAACTTTATGATTGCGCCCGCGAGAACAAGGTATTGCAATTTCAAAACAATATCAGATGAATAACTTCGTTCTCTAAGGCAAATTTCAGGATGTATTGTAGTAAAATTTTATTTATTGCCCACAACGATGATAATAGCGCATACATTTTCAATATTTTCTAAATATTTATTGTTAGTGTCTATTAGAAGTGATATGGGAGTAAAAAATTTTTTAAATATTTTTAAAAAATAATTGTCAAAACATACATATATATCAAATTCAAAGAAATATAAAAAGAATAAATATAATATTCTTTATAATATTATTGTTAGAAGAGAAATATACATTGTTAGAGTTATATATACGATAAAAATGTTTTGTGTTATCTTATTTAAGATCGTGAACGATTTTTCATTATTTCTTTTGACATAAACGATCTCGATGAAGCGATTTTGTAAGAAATCCCTTTCACATCGTGAAACAACGTCGCGCACAGGAGTACGCAATGGAAATCGGAATACGTATCCGTGCATACGATATCCTACTCACATGCAGTATGGAAGATTTGGATTCAGGACGGAAATTCGAGACACTTTTGCACTGCTGCCACGTGTATATATATGGAACATACGTTATGTTTTCCACAGGAAAAGTTGCGGAGATTGGAAGGTGAGAGAGCAATCCAGTGTTGGAATTTAAATCGAATCGTCTTGTTCCGACAGCACTGAATTCCTACAGATTCAATCTGCAGACAAATGTGATACGGGAAGTAAAAGATAATAACGAGATATACGGTGAGAAAATTCACAGCGTCAAACGATTTCTCGCACGATGAACGATAGCAAATATTCGGAGAGAGAACATCTGTGGTGTTCAATTTACAGTGTTTATGACAGCCTACTCTCAAATATAAACAGTATGCTTGCATTATTGTAGAAAATTTTGCGAATTTCCATTGAAACATTATCTTTGAGAGACAGCAAGTATTTTATCAATTGAAACAAATTTATAGACTCAATCATCATGATTTATACTGTTACTGCTTATCTTGTCTCATAATTATTAGCCATAAAGATTATCACATAACGTATGGCATAAAATTATATAACAATAGTATTAAAGAAATTTAATTATCTCTTAAAATTTTTCCCCTCCTTTATGATTAACAATATCGTTTCATAGAATTTTATATTATACATCTACGCTACCTTCTCTAAATACAGCGTACTGAGAAAGAAAAAAATCTCCAAATTTAATCTAACTGCCAAGATTGCTTCCGTACTCTGTCTGCTCTTTCGTGTCATATACTTCCTACATGAAGGATCGGTTTGACCAAGCGTAAATAGGGTCAACGGCGAGGCAACATCCGTTCAACCCTACGTCTCATTCCAGATGATATTCTAGGAGAGATAAAGACAGAATCGCAGAGGGTCGCTACTACCTCCTCTTTCGAAATATTGGATTTGTGTAAGGGATGAAAGGCATTCCTCACGGAATGCATCAGTTGCCGTCGGACAAGCAACGTGTACTCGCTGTCTGTTTCCTAATGAAAGGCCAGATTATTGGAGTTTCCGTCGATGCGTTCAACGGAATCGACATCAGTGATCCCACAGGAATCTATTATACGCTTGTAAATTGGATGAGAAAATATTTGGCTTATAAATAATTTCGGATATTGATAGACACTTTTATAAATCGCGTAATGATTTATCAAAATTCAGCAAAATTGCTGGATGTTTTAAAGATGGATTGCGACATAAAATATAGGGCAAATCATATAAAAGAATCTTTTTTTTGTTTATATTCCTTGTAATCAGTGATAAAGCATTGCGAAAAATTCAACGGAGCATTTAGTGGGTCATTCTACTTTATTTTTACATGTTGACTTTTATGAAAAAATGAATTATCGTAGATTATTCCGATATTCGGGCGTTTCAGAAAGAACGAGATGGGATTTTGCATAATCAGATTAATTTATGCAACGTACCGCATAAAATCTTATCTTTTTTAAACTAGTCGCGTCGAGAAGAAAATCTGATTACGTAAAACAGAAATTCTATTAAATTTTCATATACGCTTTTATAATTCATGTATACTTGTAATAAATTGATATAAATTAGATAATGGAAAAATTCGTTATTCTAGATGTGCGAAAACTTTGTTTTTATATCTTTTTTCTTGTAATTCATATCACTATTTTCTGTTTAATATAATTTTTGCATATTAAGATAATTTATTTCTATCGGCATACATATTTGTCAAAACATATTAATAGAATTTTTAATAACAGGAAAAGAGAGCAGCTTCTCATGTGATTAATTAATACTGCATAATTAACACTGCATAATATTGCATATATGCTAAAATTTTTTTTCAAGTAATGAATTCTCACAATATTCATCAAGGGACAACGAACGTTGTCATAACCATTTAACCAATTTTCATCATATATTCTATCGTTCGGCTATTCGGTGCAAAATATTTTATTTAATTTCATTCAAACGCGATAGTGATTGAACGAAATCTGCGTGTTCAACGTGGCATGTATATTATACTTACATTTGTTATAAAATAACACATTATATTATATATATATATATATATATATATGTATCTTGTTATATGCAAATGTATATATAAGAACTACCTTTGCATTTAAATATTATTAAATCAAAGGTTAAAAATTATGAAATAAACGTGGAGACCTTCTTTTAAAAAAATTAATTAAATATTATAGTATGAATAAGAAGAGTGTTAATATAAGGAGTAAAATTGCCTTATAATTAAAATAAATTAAATTAAAAATTATCATTTATTTAATTTATGTATGTTGATTTTGCTGCAATACTATTCGGATAAATGTGCCGTTTAATAAAATCATGGTTGAGAACAAACAGCAATACAAATGCAAGCGCTAACCAACGGTATTTCACCGTCCTTTGCACTGATATGTCGGATGACAACGTTGGTTCCAGATATTCCTCTCATAAATTTGTTTGTGAAAATGTAATTTGCGGATGAAACCGCACCTGGACTGTATGAATTTTCATGAAGTTGGCGACCTCGAATCCCCAAGATAGGCTGCGTGGGTATTCCGTAGGTCTCCGGAGTATTGCGTGATGAAAGAACATTTTTGGTGACCATAGAATACGTAAGACAATAGCATAAGCTAATTATAAAACTATTCTTGTATATGGAAATATAATTATAAATATTCGATGATTTAACGGAACTCAATTAATAATTTTTTCGTCTCGCTCTGTCTTTAAAAAGTATTTCGCTCTCGAATTACTAACAGCTTTCAACACTCAAACTAATGTACCAATTGATGCACAAAAACTAAAGCTGCTCTTCAAATCAAAAAATCTTTGCCGTTAATTCTTCTTTTATTTTCTTCTTTCATTCTTATATATATTTTACAATTTAAATTTTGCAATGAGTTTGACATAATATATGCACATCCTCATATACGTTACAAGATCCTATAATACTTTATGTGCATAATAAGCAATTAGGTGTAACATTTCTATATGTGTTGAATAAAGTTCTGATGCATTATACATCGCAATTGATATGCATCTTATTTTCGAAGTATTAATAGAATAATTCACTGATTATTATATATTAAAGATAGATTACAATTTGCTGAAAAAGACTTATTTATTTATATAGAAAAATCACACATTTAAATACATAAACAATATTTGAAAATTATAATATTATTATAATATCATTAAAGCTTACAAAAAATATTTTTAGTTTTACCGATAAGAGACGTTGATAAACAAGTCAGTACAGATCCGTCGAGTGCTCTTATCAATCTATGAGATCGATCGAAAAAAAGATATGGTGTAATGAGCTTCGCACGCAGAGAGCAAGCAAGCGTTGTTATGTTGGTGCAGGTATCATGCAACATAGATGACCGGTAAGACACGTGAGTAGCATGCAGTATCGGGCAGGAAAACTCTGGAGACCTTCACGTTCTGTGAACAAGTACGCTCTTTACTGGTTAGCCAATAGAAAACGCGGTATAAAATATAGTGACGTTAGTTCATCGAATATCCTAGTTTGATAAAACGTAAAATGTTATTCCCACATGATTTCTCGGTTCTTGAATACATCAGAAAAGAGAAAAGTTGCTTCTCTTATGACATAGCGTATATGTGTATATAGATATGTATATGTAACTAATTTTATATGTTTACCATAACTGAATATAGCGTTTTACTGATTTCTATATGAGACGTTATTACTTATATAGATCTAAAGAGTTTGGTTTTTAATGGCCATTTAATAAACTCACTATTGTTTTATTTTATATTATGGCATGTTACATTATCTCAGTTTTATTCAGAAAGGAGATACAAATAATACGAGATATATTAAGCATACAATTCTCTTTTTTTTTATCTCTCTTTTTCTTTCTTTTATCTCTTTTAATTTTATTTTTTAAAAAAGCGTTTAATCCGATGGATTGAAAAAATGCAATTATATTACTCATATGTGTTTTCTAGAATATTGCAGTCTGAATTACGTACTATCTATAAAAATATCCAACAACAAATTTATCTTTTGCGACAATAATCAATTTTACATCGATAAATCTGTGAATATACCTAGAGCAAATTTGACGCCGGTCCAGGCTTGCCTCACGTAGTTAATGAATCTCCTGTAAAGAGGCCTCGGCGGTCTCTTGGTAGAAGTTCCCTCCTCATCGTCGCACGTGCTGTCGTTGTCCAGCGTTCCCGGTGGCGGGCCCACGCCTGTTAGAGTGCCAATCTGGTTTCTCTCGCCGAGGATGTTCACGACTTCTCGCAGCTCAGGCGCAACATCCTGCAGTCCTGGTGCGTAATTTGCGGGGGCGACGCCGGAACCGAAAAAGTTCGCGCCGCCCCCGCGTTCTCTGCCGCGTCCACGGCTGCCGCGGCCCCAGACAGCGCCACTGCCTTCGAGAGTTTACAACGTGATCAGATCTCGATGTTTATTGTTAGATTGAGCAGGCCGTGGGTATTTTTATATAAACGAGAAATTTTTTGATTGATAGAATAATCTTAAAATGAGACGTTAGCTTTGTAGATAATATTTGCTCCAATTTATGCTTGCGATTTGAAATATTTTATTGTATTTTGTTGCAATTAAAATTTTAAGTATCTTATACACGATTAAATTATTTAAAAAAAAAACAAGAATTAACACGCATAATTGGAATAGTTCAATTCTTAATCGAGTTACGACTTTCGCAGAAGTTTATGGGATATGAAATGACGAAGAGGTTGAGATCGTTGCAATATAATATGTAAGCGTTCTCAAGGGTGCCGTTAGCTTTAAATATAAAACGCAAGTATGCGTCATATTCAAGCGCGGATAATTAAACAGAAAATTGAAGAGAGACTTCTGAATTCTTAAAAAATAAACCTGATATAAAAGCTGTATAAATTATTCATATATCTATATAACATCTGTGTGAGAGTACACAAAATATATCACGATTAATTTTAGTAATAATCTTTTAAATTATTTAATATTGGTGTTATTGCAATCTTTTCTAATTTTCAATCTAATTTATTATTATCACCTAAATAATAAAATATTACTATTTAATTAATTATGGAAATCAGATATTAATTAAGAGCCACAAATAATATTACAGATTATACAAAAATAAAATTATTGTTTTCTACGTTATATAAAAATACAGCTTAATTTCTAGTATTAAAGTATTAAAACATTAAGTTAATAAATGCTGATATGGAATTTAAAATCTTGTTGTATATTGCAACGCGGAGTATCATTTTTTGCATCTATTTGGTATTCTAGGTCTTCCACCCTTCAATTATGATAGAATACCGCAATACCTTGGCGCTTTTTATAGGAAGGGAGCCCCACCACGGGGCCGCAACCCCCCGCGGATCCTGCGACAGAAGAACTGATGGTGGCAAGACAGGGAACACCCCGACCGCCACCTGACCGACGTTCCAAATCACGACGTCTACAACCTCCTCCTCCCCCACCGCCACCGCCACCCCCGGCGGACAACACCACGACGGACCCAGAGGTACGTTTGCGCGGCCTTCTTCTCGCGGAGCCTTTTTCTCTCGACAAGGACCCCGCTCGTTTACGTCGCCGAAATCGCCGCAGGCTTCCAAGAGAAATTCTGCAAGATATTTTGTAGGATCGTCACCCTAGCATCTTTCTCAATTCCAATTTTATCGTTATTTTTTTTTCCAATTTAATCGGTATCACTTTCGACTTGTCTTTTACGATTATTCTTTAGCGTGCATCAAATACGTTTTTATCCCTTCCGCGAGTAACTTTACTTTTGCTGTAACATTATATAACACAAATTATATTATTATAATTTAACGTAATTTAGTTATTACGTGTGTGCGCTGTACCGTATCATGCTTGTGATTATATGGTGTATTATTTCCAAAGTATGCGCGCATATTGCGCTAATGAGATATGCGGAATATAATAGTAAACCATGATTAAAATTTTGATAAACATAATATTTGATGCAATTCTTGAAGCGATCTTTTTGACAGAATAATATATTGTACGAATTTTTTATCTACTTCGTCTCGGCGACGTTATCGATTTCTCAATAGAAACTGTGCATACAGATGCGCAATACAGTCAGCGAATTTTCTTGCTTTTTCCGCGCTTTCCGTGTTCCGTCTGCTGCCTCCAAAAGCGTACTTTCCGGCCGGATACACCTGCATCCTCGAAATTCACGTCACAAATGGTCAACAATTTACAAGAATCGCAATTTGAACGGAAGCACCTTTCTGCACTTTTACCCATCCGCGAGAATTTTAACGCGTAATCCTTCTATCCACAAAAAAGCTCTTCCATTTGATGCGAAAGCTATTCTTACTGTTAAACTGACTTACTTGACAATTGCGAACAGAGGATATACCTAATCAATATCTATGGATTCTAGCAAAATAATGTGATCAAGATTGATCAAATGCATCCGTATTCAGAACACACATATATATATTGTATAATATATGTATGTATCCTGAATACGGATATAACATCTAATTTATATCAGATTTTTATGATTAAAAGATTTTGTATTAAATAAATATACTTAAAAAAAGATTTCTTTCTCATCCCCGAGAATTCTATCAAATGCTCACCCTGACACGCGTTCCAACACTTCAAGCACGTTGTCTATTCCGTTTAAAAATATAACATTAAAATCAATTCCTACGATAGAATATCCATGGATTAAACTTTGGTAACCCACGATTTATTTAGTAGCTCAACAATTTATTCATTGAATAATGTGCGGGCTTGCCCCTGTTCTTTATTATGCAGGATGCAATAAACTCTTTTCACATTCAGGGCTTTGGGCGTTGGCATGAAGCCCTGGACGAGATCATAATGCTTGTTCTCAAAAGTCGTAGTTGGTTAGTGTGAGTTGTGAGTTCAGTTGTGTTAGTATCTGAAACAAGCAAAGAAGAGACACATGCATTAGTTGAGTTTGTGCTGCGTTAGAAAGGTTGAAAATGAGTCGGTGAGAAAATGGAGTTTGCATTTTTGCAATGTATCATATGATGGTTGATGGCTGTAATAAAATCAATATCTTATTCCAATTTTAAAGGCAACATACAATTGTATAAATGCTCATCCTTTTCCAGTTTTGCAAAAAAAAAAATTAAAAAAATATATATAGCAAAATATTTACATTATTTTAAAGATATCAATTATAAAATTCTATTTTACGAGTTAAATAATAAAATCTTTTGAGAAAATAGTTTTATTTGCAAAAATGACACATATAATGGAATGTATTCTTTTATTACATTTAAATATTAACAAATCACACACACTATCTATCTACATATATTATATTCTTTTACACAATTCACAACTTTTATTGAACAAAATAGCTACTGTAACTAGCTTTCTCACTTACTGTGTTAAACCAATTGAGGTCAAATCAAAGAGAAATTATGAGTTAATAAGTTCATTTTTCTTGATTTAATACGGATTTCATAACGGCTGCCTATAAATTCATGTAGCAGTAAGTTCAGATTGTCTTTCTTTTTCTCATTTCTCGAGATTAAGAGATATATAGAATTCTATATAGATATATAAAATGTTGCGCCTTATATACCACAATTCTCCCTTTATCTTAACTATTATCTAACGACTGATTGCAACATGTCAGCAATTAACGTGACTACCATTTTCGAAAATTTATATTCGTATACTTGTGCACTTTACAATCGTTACAGTCCTACTTTCAAGTTCACAAATTATACCATTCGATGTAAGTGAAGGTGATAAAATAGCAACTAGATCGCTCGTAAAGCTACTTGTCGAGCGAAGTTCTTTGAAATTGCTTTGAACCGAAGAACTTTCAAGCTATGTGCTTCGTATGCACATGAGCTTTCTCAACTGAATGAAGACGATCAAGGATCTACGGGGATAAAGAGCAGGGACGACGAATATCATTATTCTTAAGAGTTTTGCTGAGATAAGATAAAAATCGTAGATAGCCGACGATTTTATTTTTGCAATGTAAATATAAAAAGTTATCAGAAAAATAAGTATAAGAATGTAGTAATAAAAATATATATATTATCTTACATTATAACTAATAAACCAATAAAATACAATAAAATATACTTTGCTTATAAAATATAATACTTATATCATGGAAAAAAATAATAACGCATAATATAAATTTATTGCACATTTTGTGAAAATTCTTCAAAATAATTGCTTATATAATTTTAATATAGATGCAATAATACATTTATACAAAATAAAATTTTGCACCGTTTGCAACATCGTTAATAAGAAAATTATCGAAGGCTAGCAGCGCAATCGACTCGAAATTGATAAAACCGTAATCAATTTTGCATTATTATTAAATAGAAACGGTAGCAATTGTGCTCGGTATGCTTGCCATCTTCGCAATACTACTAATAAAAGAGAAAAGTACAAAATGAGAATAAGCTCGCCGCGTTCAGAATAAAGTTCAAGCAGTTTTGCGAGTTTCGAAATCTTTGAAGAAGAAATAGGCTACAAGAAGAAAAGAAATGTATCAAAGTCATGCATCCCTTACCTAAAAATATAATTTATTGCTTGATGGTTCGCTGAAAGCAGAGATAGACTTATATCTTTAGGTATGTAAAAAAGAGATTGATATTTATATCCGAAAGTTTTACGATCCTACCTAGATCTTTCCTTTATCCCTCAGCCATTGCAAAGAAGATATAACTCAATAAAAAATGGAGATAGATACGTCTTTTCGTGATTTTGCGATTATACTGAGAAGATAATACAAGAAGTAAAAGTAGATATAAGCACATTCTTTTGATACAAAGAAGATTAAATTCTGCACGAGAGATAAGTTTACATGAGCGATATGTATAAATGTGTAAGAAGTAAAAGTTATATTGCAGAAAGATGTATTATAATGCAAAATTGATAAATTTTATTAATAGCTTTTATCATTTTTTAAATAAGATTAATGAGAGACTATGATGAAATAATCATGCATTATGATAGTTTTTTACGGTGCTGAAAAAAGATTTTAAAAAGAATATTAATCCGTTTATACCAGCAATTTTAAAAATAATCCGTTTACACAGAGTTTTGCTAATTTATGTAACTGAATGTCTCTAACTTTTCGTATGCGTCTCAGACTTTATTAATACCTATATATCAGAAGATTTGATAAGCAATTACTGCGGTCCTCTGCGGCATGTATTGCGGATAGGAACACGTGCTTATTTGCCACCTTTGTATCATGCCTCGTGACCTTTGGGGCTTATATCAAATTAATTTAAGATGCAGTTATAGTAAGGTGAAGTAAGACAGTGCTTAAGAAACTTTTGACATCACTGAATGACTCAAACATTATTTTGTTCACATGTCACCTATAACTACAGAGATATCTTGCCCTACAAAAAAAGAATTGTGCTGTTTAACGATTACAATTTCTCTTTTTCACCCCTGTTTCTTATCTCCATATCTCGTTTTTATCTCCGATTTGGTCGAATTGCTTACGCTCGTGGAATTTTAAGAACAGAGTGAAATATACGAAATAATATAAAATCCTGCCATTATGTATGTTAAAAAATATACATATGCAAATATTTAAATTTTTTTAACGCTTAAATATTTTTTTACAGTAACTGAGAAACTGCAAAATAAAATAAAATATTACAAATTTGTAAGAATATATTCTTCAATTTTTCAATTTCTTAGAACAGAAAAATAAAATGTCTTTCTTTTAAGATCAATTAGAGAATTGCAAAATAAATATTAAAATATTAAAACGACTATTACGATAACATATGTTAAGAATAAAACGAAAATTATATTTTTGACAATTATCTTTTGATTTGTTAGTTTCTCCATTTTTTTCTTTGGATATCTTTTCTTCGTTTATCTTCCCGATACTTATATTTACGCTAATCAATGATTATAAATAATATTAGTAATAATATCAGCATATTTTAATAAAACAGCAGCATAGTATTATATAGCTGAAAATGTATTTCTTATGTTTGATTATATATTATTTCTATATGCTATATAATGTCAATATCCTATCGGTGAACAAACATCCTGTCGAGTCTATATTGATCTAAAAAGAAACTCTTCTACTCATCGTCGCAGACTAGAGTACCATCCAAAATCTCCGATCGACTTTTATCTCTTGGGGCGACCGTCTCTTCACATTATTTTGTTCCCCCTCAGTTTTACCTTACGACCATCTCAATTGGCCACATCTTTTTTTCCTCCAATTTTCGTTCTAGTTTCTTCGATCCTTTCCAATGTGAGTCTCGGTATGATCTTATAAGCATTGGGTAGATAAACCAAGAGAATGTATTCAAAGAAAAAAGTGGACTAACAAATCAAAAGATACAAACATATTAAAAGACAGATTTTGTTAAATAGATGTGATCTTATATCTGTATATATATATAAAAATAAATTTTTGAATTAAAATAAAACTTCAAGAGAGAATATAAAAATATAGGAATATATATATATATATATTCACGTAAGAGGATTACTTTGCATGACTCTGGATGACGAGCGCTCTGTGTCGACGTAGTATAACATTATCTCGATATTCTCGTGACATCAACGCATTACACGGATGTGCATCTTCGTGTTAGATAATCCGAAATAGACTCGGTACCTATAGATCACATCCCTGTACTCTTGTCGCGTCGCACGTTGGCCTGTCTCCTTGCGTTTCGGCGTGCCCTACTCGGTCGTCACAATAAATCAGGCTTTAAACTCCCTTATATACGTGCTGCGAACAAAATCGACCCTGAGCAAGAGTCGAGAAACTTGTCTCTTCCCCGCGGAGGCCGAGTCAGGAAGACGACCCGCCACCTCCAACAAATCTTCCGCGATTTTGCGTTGGGTTCGGTAGGTCTCGGCATTGGATAGAGCAGGAAGAGACGGGCCTATAATTTTCAGCAGGCCTGTCTCGAAGAACACAGAGATACCGCGCGTGTACCTTAGACCCGTGGTACGATTTACATCGCAGATACGTCACGTGCATATAAGTTACGTCGTATACCGTAGCGTTTCACTAAAGCTGGACGACTTAACCGCGCATAAATTAGTCCACCTCAAAACGTAAAGCGCAATCGTTTAAGATACATAGCTGATGTAACATTCGCTTAAATTCACCATTCCTAGCTTATATGAATCAAGAGTTTATTTTTTAGAAATTTAGAAAACGATGTAGATTTAATAAAAAATGTAAGTATGTGTGTAAATGCAAATATATAAGTAATTGGAAAGCAATAATCAGTACAAAATATGATAATCAAAAAATAAACAATAAAAATAAAATATTTGAGCGTTTTACTTTTTGTTTTATATTATTAATCAGTTTAAAAAAAGACGAGATATATATAAAACAAATATATTGCTTCATTAATTGAAATTTAAGCAAGACGTTGTATAATCATTGTCTACATTAATTCAATTAAACAATTTGTATTACATACAAGTACAATTAGCGAATCTTTGACAACCATGCATATAGCTTAATAGATTAAATATTCTTCCTTCAAGGAATTAGGAATTACAAAGCTTTGCAAAGCAGAGAGAAGAAGTTTAATGAAGCTTCTACACTGTTTTACTGTCCGTCAATTTATGCTGTTTCCCGTTTGTCATCTGTTTTTAGCTTTCTCTATAACTATATGTTAATGTCATTGTGTAATATAATATTAAAGCAGTTTTATGTTTGAAAAAGTATTTGTGTCCGTATTATGAATATTTTAGAAACATTTTTGTACTCAACGTATCTTGGGAAGAAAAGTATGATAAAATGCGTTGATAAAACGGCGTTGGTTTATGAAAGGTGGGTGAAAGCATCGTGAATGTATGAAGGAAAGAATGAAAAAAAAACTACGGGCGTATTCCTTCGGTACATAAATTTTCTCGCAGGTCAACCGACGGAGACTACGAAAGGGCGGCGCTGTGTGAAAATTTAAGCACTCTCAGTTTACGCTGTTTACACGTAGATGTATAGAAGATATTTCGACCAAGAGATTGCCCTTACGTGGTACAAGTAAATGAGAAAGAAAAAAGGAAAAAACCAGTGCCGCATACACACACACACACATACACACACACACGCACGCACGCACGCACATACACACACATATAACATACATACATCCTTCTTTCTTAATTTCGTGGCTGAAAAAATCTTGACGTTATGGCTTTGCATAATGTCCGTTGGCTCGTGCAAATTCTAGATCCTAAGCCGGTATATCAGTTTATTGGAAAAATATATTGGCCCTTAAAGATGACATAGATATTCATAAAGTTATATTAAATTTCTGCCAAAGTAATAAAAAAATATAATTTGAATAAAACAATATTATTTTTAAGTTAATTATATATACTTGTATTCTCAATTATTTTAAAATGAGATAAACTTATAAAAAACCAGTTTTAAAACAACATAACAATATATTACTTTCATTATTTTTATATATGATAATACATATGCTTTGGTTTTAAGATATAAAAATTTTCTTATATTTTAGGTTGAGAATTCTTTGCTTCAATATATTCATTTCAACAAAAATTACATTGAAAGGAATCATTTTATCAGCTTATCAATTATATATATGTTTAATTATGTTATTATATTATTCTACATTTTTTAAATAATCGATACCCTTATTAACGGCCAGATGATCGTTGAGATATCAGTTTGCTCTCGATTTTCTTTTCATGGACCCTTCACATTGTTTTGACCAGATAAAGTTACAAAAATAGATTAAGAATGTAACCGAGACAGAAATTGCTAATCGATAAATTTCATATATTTATACTTTTAATATAATACATTCTATTAATAATTTGAACTTCAAAATAAAGAAATTAAAATCAAATAAATAATTTTTTGAAAATTTTAATATAATAATGTTTATTATATCATTAAATAATTAATAAAGCACTTATTTCAAATATTATTTAAATGCTGCGCTATTCTACATTTGCATTAGAGATGCGGAGATGAGCATCACTATAAATTAACTCAGAAATTGTAATTTGCTAGGGTTCTAATTTACGCTTCACTATTTGTAAATTACACAACATAGTGTACGAGCTTATGTGTGTACATACTAATTAGATCATTGTCAAATTATACGGTGTAGTATAACGCCGCGCAAGCCAAATCAAATAACGTTCTTGTTTAAGCAATTTCAGGAAATCTAATTTTCTAAGATTTTAAAGCAATATTCTAAACGTTAACTTTATCCGTCTTTATCTATACAACTGGCAGATATTATTGTATGTTGGCGCATTCGAAAAGAGATATTTTGTTAAGTATGATGCAAATATTGACAATGAAAAATTAAATTAATTCTACTTGAATCTTTTATCAATTGTGTTAAATTAAAATGTTTTTCCTGATAATAATTATCAGTTTCTAAATAAATCAAATCTAATTATTATATACATTTTATGTACTGTAATTAATTTTATATAAAAAATGAAGATTTTTTCTTCATACGCAGTAAAATTAATACATATACCCATACACAAAGTGAAAACGTATATTCAGGAAGATTGATATTTCTCATACGCAAAGGAATTCGTAAATTGAATGCCAGCGTGTTCGCCAGACAGATCTTTATAGAATTTGACATGGAGATCAAGCACTATCAGCATGCGGCCCTTTATCCGCAATACCTAAATGCGTAACGTCGCTTGATCTAGTATTCGACGTCAATCCCGGTCTAGCATAACTCAATATTGGCCGGCTCACCGCCATTACGTGGTTCAACCATTCGAGTCTTCGTCCTCGATTATTCTCTAGGCTATCGCAATTTCGATTCTCGCCTCGATCGATGTCCTCTCGAGAAAGAAATACGGTCATCTTGCTAACTGCCTGTCATCTCTGACACTTGCCAGACATTTCCACTTTATAACTGTGAAAAAGGTATAAAAACAGCATTGTGTGTGTATGTGCGTGTTTCCAGCGATATCATAATATGTGGAATATAATTGCAGTTATAATAATTAGTAGATATAATTGAAATTTTTTGCATACTTTTTCTTTTTTTTTTTTAAATTAGAATAGTTTATTTATTATAGTGGAATTAGTTATTGCCAAAAAATATCGATTTTTATTTTAAATTTTGCACATAATTCTCGTTATTTTAGTTTGTTATCCCTACGATTACTATTAGTTCTGCAATGCTACGCTCTTCTTTGTTATTGATTGTTATTGTTTCAATAACGCATAATTACCAACACGATATTGGCATGTATGCAAATGTGAACACTTTAGATTTGATTTTTGCAACTTCACTGAGGCACATCTATTACATGGTCACAGAGCAAAGGAAATAAGCAAATGATGTAAACGAGAGAATATACAATCTCATTCATAGTAAACGTAATTGGCCGAGTAACCTTCTAGATGATGAATAACAGCATGGGGCTGCGTTCAACGTTCCCAGAAATTACTACATTTGCCAAAGTGTCCAAGAGGTGCTATAGATATAGAATACAAATTTGTAACCGTTGCACAATTGCCATAGTCTTATCTTATCTTATAGAAGTTGTTATAACATTTTTGTCATTATATAAAACACGATTTTTTCTAAGAACTAGAATTCTTCTCTAGAAAAAAAAAAAATTTTTAAAGATAATATTTTAACTCAATAACAATAAACATAATGATATATAAATCATAACGATTAATTACATATAATTACTTTCAAAATTTGATTGCAAGATCGATGTTAACGGTAAAAGATATGATGTTATGTAATTGTAAATTATTTTATGATTTATATAACGAGATATGAATAATACATTGCGGATAATAATGGTAATCAACTGGAATGTGCTTTTAGTTACGCAGTTTATCGGCATTGAGCTAATCCGGGTTATTATGGAGATATTGTAATATCGAATACAAATTAAAAAAAATATATGATAAAAGGCAGATTAATGTTGTCAAATCAAAAATTAAAATCACGAAGAGTATCAAAAAAAATAATTTAATATAAATAAATTTAAAATAGATAATATTTTTTGTGTCTGATATATAAGCATACAATTGACATTAACACATAATAATCTTGCGTGATCAACAGTTTTACAGACTTTTTTTTAGGAAGCTGATAGATTGTGTGTTTAAAAGAGTCCTTAATAATGTATGCGCACTGACCTGGAATGTGACAAAAGCTTTAGTGAACTGGAATCCTTTTTGTTTTATTATAGACTTACAAAACTATTGCAACAGATAGAATAGTATGTATTTATGTAATGTTACCGAATTACATTTGATTGTACTTATGAAAAGTGGATAACTAATTATAATGTCACGGTTTACGTAATAATGGTTCATGAAACAATACCGGCGTTATTGCTCGCACAAAGAATAAGCAGTTATTATAGCATTCATAGTTACAAACAAAAATTATATCTTTTTTAAAATGATTTACGCCGTAACTTTTGAAGATATTAACAATAGCATTAACTTTTAATGTTATTATTGAATAAATTGCCATTATATTAGTAATTTGCTATAATAATATTGAGATCAAAACTTCATTAATATTTTGTTATAAATATTAAAATTGTAATTAAAATGAAAAAAAGATGTTGCGTATTATATTATAATTATCTTCTTATTTTTATATTATAATTACAAAGATGTTTTATTATTTATAATTACATTCTACATTAAAATATAATATTTTTTAGTAAAATTTTAGCAAGAAAACTGCGATATATTACTTTTAGATTTATTCTCTTTTGGCAATGGTGTATTCCAAATTATATTTTACATCAAGAATTGTCAAATGTATTGCACTATAACGCATGCGTATATATAGAAAGCAGTCATAATATATATTGATTTGAAATAATTGAAAATACATTTAATTAAGTCAAGTTGGGAATAATCCGTTGATAGCTTAATTACATGCGCTATAACATCTTAACAGTAATATGTCTCATTACTAATGCTGCAAATAAGGCAGGATATTCATGATGTTATTATATTTAACGAGCCAATCAATAAAGATTAGCAACCAAGTAATCTGGATATACAAGCTCATTTATTAAACTGATTTAGTAGATTTTACATATTGATGTCTCTAATATTGTTGTTAAATTTTGATTCTACTGTTTAATTTTAGATTAACTTACTAATATTCTGTATTTTATATTTTCTCAATATAAAAATTATTTAAATCATATGTTCTACATTTTTCACACACATCTGTGTGTAACATAGCTATAAGCTTTTAAATTTTTAATTGCGAAGTTAATAAGTTAAAATAATTGAAGTAAATTAAAGTAAAAAGAATTAAATAAAAAAGTGAAAAGTTTATTTGAATGATTAAGTATTACCAAAATATATAACGTATTAATTAACTCATATTAAGATATTATTTTGACAACTGCATATCTATAATATGCGCGGACGAGTAGATTACTCTTGGATGAGGAAATTATATTAGTGCTGTAATTATGAACGTTTGCCTGTTTCAAATCGATCGCGTAATGTACTAAGATACTGTTTATCAAGCTTACGTAGTACAGTATTATTAAAATTAAAATTTATTTCTTTTATTGATTTACAATATATTATACAATATACCTAGTAAAAAATTCCGTTATTAATTCATATATATATATACATCTAGCATTAAATAATTTTAAATAACTTATTTAAAGATTCTACCTAATCTTTGTTATAATTGTATGTATAAATTATATTTGCGTTTAATATTATATATATATATATATATATATATATATATATATATATATATATAAACTTTAATTTTTGGAGGTATATTATTTCTAGAAAATTGAGTGACACTAAGCCAATCAAAAAATTATTAGTTTTTATAATTTTATTATAATTCAAATTTAATTATTTCTTCGATTAATAATCAATCTTGTTTTAATGAATGCATTCTAATTATTATTATGGAAAGTGTAAAATGTTAAATGAGACTCGAATGCAGCCCCAGTCAACAAGATAATAGATTTCTGGAAACTATTTCTTCTTTTTCCATTCCATCAGGTACTTCGATAACGTGGAATTACATTCGTCTACAAAGGGCAATGCGGTCTGATGTACCCGAGAGATCACCAATGTCCTTTTGCACTGAAATTTTCGTAGTCATTCCGCCGAATCGATATCGCTTTGCGCAGTTTCATTATAAATCCGATTGCAATTTTGTTGAAATGCAAGATTTGCCAAACTCAATCACGGAGCAATGAAAAGTTTTCATCGTCAATTATAGCATTATAATAGCCGTCGGAAGCATCTGGCTAAATGAAGTTGTGCAGCATATATATATATGCATAATTTATGCGTATAAATTATGGAACTATGTCATTGCAGAAGATGCTCTTTTTCACGCATATGTCAGTATTTTGATTGAAATTTTGCATTTGATTTTAAAGCTTTCAAATTCATGAATTGATATAAAGTGTTATAATATGTAAAGAATTATTGATGTTCATTGCGTACTATGTTATTTCATGTTGAGATGACATTGAAGTGATTTCAAAAATGTCGTTTCAACATGCTTGCCATAATATACATTATGGCAAGCAGTTGACATATACATTAATACACACACAATTTACGCAAATTTAAATTAATATTATATGTACCTAAAATTTCTAGATACAATACATATATACATATATATTTTTTTTTCTGGTGCCAAGTTTTTTTACAATTTCGCTATTATCGTAAAACTTTATGTGTGCTTAAATTTATCACAGTGCGCACATTAAGATTAAGTGTCAATGGCAGTCGTGGCTTCTTACATTATCCAATAGTCCACGAGTCCTATAGGACGCATTCTCGTGCATCCGTAATGCGATTCTTGCAATGAATGCAATAAGCGCGAGAGAAGTGCTATGTTTAGATAACTACAGTAAAGAGTGCTTCAACGAAAATGAAACAGAACTCTCTGTGGATTCACGCAAGGGTTTTATACGGAGAGAAAATTTATAACTGCAATAATCTGCAACATTAAATTACATATGCGCAACTTATCTCAGATTTCATTCACTTTTTGCTTTGTATAAACTTTTTAACTAATCTCGAGACACTTTTTTGAGCGAAATGCTTTTGATTAACTTTTATTTTAATTTAAAACAACGGATTTGTAGGGATTGTAGATGTAAATTATAAATTGTAAATTATAGATAAATCAGTCGTTTTAAAATGAATGGGCTAAAACAATTTAAATGAAATAATCTTCTAATAGATTAGATCGATTTAACAGGTTAAATCAAATGACTTTTAATAGCTTCTTTCAATATACATTAATTATTCCACTAATTATATACATTAAATATTACAAGAATAAATTAGGAGATTTTGATAGATTTGAGTATTGATTTAACATGCCTTTTTTAAGAGTGGATTTGAGTCATAAAGTATTAATTCATATTACATTCTAGATATATGTAACTATATATATATATACAGACAACTATCATTTAAAAAAATCATAGTTTGCAAAGAGCAAAGCTTTTGATTCGTTGTCATTCTAGATGGATGTAGGTCAAACCAATTGGAAAGTTGCCAGCTGTGTGCTTTGTAAAGTTGGGCTCGTAGACAGTTTTTGTTGATGCATTGACAATTGCGGTTTTCCTTTTGCGAAAGACGTGATTGCAATATTTCGTTTCTCCCATAAAAGTTTCAAATTATTTCAATGAATATGTTGAATAAATTTTAATGAATAAAAGTGATATTTTTTAATACTTCTCATATAAGTTTTAGAGAAGTAAATCTGTTTACAGACAATTTTTTGCAGTAAATAATATATTTAATTAATTAAATCAAAATACAACACAAGAGAGATAAGATCAATTTGGTATATCACAATTTTGTATCTTCTCTCTCTAGAAAGGGTTTACCTTCTTCAATTTGCACAGAGCAAACATTATCTGTGAATACATGATTATGGTCGAGTTTCATTTACCATGTAGCACTTTAGAAGAATCTTATTACAGATGCGGGGAGTATTATAAACCAATTAGCAAGAAGTTTACATTGCTTAGATTATATGCTCTAAAGCGGCAATAAAAGCAAACGTACGGTTGAATGCCAATTACTTCTCCCACTATGAACATAATCAAATAATAATAAAATAAAATAACAGTTCCTATTATATAGTAAAGCAAACTAAGATGTGAACAAATATTAATATTGCATATATTAATGTACATATGTATACTTTAATTTTAAGAAAATGTTGACTTCTTCAATGTATTTGAATTTAATTACAGCACACGTGCTATGTCGTAACATAAAATTTACAATAGCACTACAAGATAATTTAAATGTAAATGTAAATCATTAAATGAAATGTTATGTCAGTTTTTTATATACATCTCACATTGTTAAAATTTTTAATTTAGAATATAAAAATAATATCTTATTATTAATCATTTTATCGCTTTTAAACATGATTTATTTTTATTATTTGAAAAAAAAATTATTAATAAAGTTTTCTGCATACACCAAATTCGATTATCAATCACAAAAACGCTGTGTTGCATCTTATTTTCTTTATTTGACTAAATCGTTGGCTTGCATTGTTTCTTTTATGCCAAATTAAGATAAAGAGAAATCAAAATCAAGATAAAAAGCTCCAAAATTGAAAAGAAACAGTTTGTACAATTAGTGGTACTGTGTGTTTTCTAATATTCCTAATATAATGTCATATGTATGCAGCACAATACATTTATAGAGTATAACAAAAGAAATATTGTCAGATAGTAGCCCTTGGCACGATCCTGATGGACATTTTTTCTTTATGTTCAATCATAGACACGAAAATTGAAAATAAACGTCACACATACATTTATCTAATATAACACAGAGATATGAAATCATACGCGGATGGATCAGACAGGCCACTTTAAATAAATCAATGTTTTGGAGAGGGCGCACACATTTGCTATGGAAATAATTTATTGTTGTTTATATCACAATAAATGGATAATGGGTTATAGTTTCTCCTACATTATTTCATTCATTCGAGAGGCCATTGAATTCGATTTACGCCGAAAGCGACCCTCGCAGTATCCAACCGTCAGACAGAAAAATGGACGCACTTTGATCATGGGTCGGAAACGTTTGTCGTGGGTGAAAGAAGAAAATTCCCACATCGGGGGTGGCGAGCGAACAAGGTTTATAGTTGATGTTAGAAGAGATCGGCGATTTAAGTTTTGCGGATGACTTGAATCGACGCTTTTCACGAAGAGAATATGGAATTGATTTGATATTATTCAAAGGCCAATTTATATTTAAAAAAGAGCAAAATAAAGAAGAATAAATCTAGAGAAATGTATAGAACATCTTTATATAATATTATATTATATCAAATATATCGTTTCTGAATATATCGGCATTGAAGATACCATATAATCGCGTTTATTGAATAGATAACAAGCTTCTCTATATCTTGATGCTTGTATTATTCACGAGAAAATATTTTATCTCCGTTTTTCTTTTACAAGCCAGATTAAGTAAAGACTTTGTTTCCTGGCATTGCTTGATCTTTTTTGTCAGAGTTGATATAAACTTTGAATCCTTACATCGCGGAATGAACAATGATCCACTTTCAACGAGTAGAAGGCTCTCAATCTTGTCTTAAGACGTTAAATCTATAAAATGTATAGACAAATGTGTCACTATTCTTCGATGATATTATGAATAATTGAATAGACAATATATCATGTATTTTCGTGAAACGATATTCGCTTTAAATCAATACTTGGTATTCTTTTTAGTTATTTCTTATTTTATTATATTTTATTATATTATATTATTTTGACTAGAACAGCTAGACATATCACTCGTATTCAAACCAATTGCAACTTCCCGATAACGCTCAAGTAGATCTCGTACAAAGGAAAAATAGGAATGTTTTGAACTAAAAATATTTTTTATAGAGTTACTATAAGTCTTCTCATAAGTACCGCTACATGGCAAGATTGTAAAAACGTAATAGTCAAAACTATTGTAAAAATAAAATAGTCACTTTTTACAGAATACATCCTACAAATGCAATGTGATATCCAACCTTTAAGTATATTTTATGCATGCGTACATCTTTCAATTACTATACGTTTAATTGAGGAATATATTATAATTTTTTTATAAATGTTTTATTTTGCTATGCTATTTTTTACAATTTCAAAATTTAGATATTTATCTTCTTAATGATTGAATGCTCAATAGTTGAATATTTATCTTTTCTTTTTATGCCATTTCTTTTATTTTAATCAGGCTAAAAGATATATCAAAATAAAAGATATTTGTAGAGAAAAAACAGAGAAATACAAAAATATAGAAATTTTTATAAGCAAATATATTCCATTCTTGACATAAGCAATGGAAATCTTATCATGTTTTGCCTGGTGAACACGATTATTATGGATACCTTGTTCCTGGTTCGTTGCATTCTAGTGTAGCTGATAGGATTGCTACTACAAATTGATATGCAATTGCAGCCGCGTCATGTGCATCCGGATATGAAACGCAGGGCACGAATTTCCTATAAAGGCGTGCATAAAAGCGTGTTACCACCGATTCGGGTCACAAAGGAACTATCTGCAAGATAGAATATACATTTACCTAAATTTCTATGTAAATCTTGACAACGGATGTAAATATTCCACAATGCATTTAAAATGTGCCTTACGGATCTGCGACACAGAAAATGTGAATGCATCCAAGTGGAAAAAAGATATACATTTTTACGCGCAATATGCAAGAGAGAAATGTTGAGGTGTTATTACGACTAGAAAAATTCTTGTTTTGTGTTTATGTAATGCCCTTTTTCAACCATTTCTGAATCTAAATGAAAACACATGAATTAGAGAAACAAATATTACAAGAAATTAACCGTGGGATTGTCGAAAATTGAAATTGAAGAAAATGCGCAATATACATATATAAACAAAATATTAATAAAATATAAAATAGCAGCGACTTTTATACTGCATTTACTTCGCGAACTCTATCGCGGCGGAGTTTAAAATTGCAATTACTTAATCGATAGCTTCTTCCCTTTGTGTCTATATTGTGTATTGTTCTTTTCTTCTTTCCTTTTTTTATCAATTTGTGTAAAAAATCTCTTTGCTTAACTTTGCCTTATCTTAATTAGTTTGCATTTACTGCGAGAGTACATGCACATTAAGTTACATAAAACTTTCATGTAAATCAAAATGTCGAATAAAATAAGTTTTTACGTTAAAAAGATTAGGAAAAAATGAATTTTATTTAAAATATTTGCTAAAAGTATAATAAAATAAAGGACATATTTAAATTAGTATAAGTCAAGCAGCGCAAAATGTAAAATGGCATTTATCAGCAAATCAGTTTTATTTATTTCTTAATTTCTATGTTTTTATATAATCTAATAATACATTGCAGTCGACGTTCCATTCTTTATATTCATCGATCATACGATCTGAATATGCTCTGCAATATGCTCTGCTTTGTTTCTTTTTTCCGACAAACTGTAAAAAAGTGTAAAGCGTAACTAGTGACTGTGTGGTACATATATAGAGTCTGCCGTCAATTGTGTTCTGATTGCAATCTTCTATCAAAACAAGATTGCGGATTGCATCTATTCATACGTTAATGAAATTCGAGTCGTAAAAACTTTGCGGAACCGATAGAAAGCGCGAAGCGATGTAATTAAGAGAAATCGGTGTTTTCTTTTTTTTTTTATAAGTTTAACAATCTTGGTAGATAATCATCGGGGAAACGTAAACAAAATGCGAAAAAGAGCTGAAACTGTTGATAACGAATAGAGAAGATAATCTTTATAATAAAGTCTTTTATTTCGCTCCTTGTACTGTAATCTTGCTTGAATCTTTATTTCAATGTTGCAATAACTCTATATAGCTGTCATATAGTCGTTGATTGATAAGATAAATCTGACGGAAATTGCTTATGCATAAAATATCTTAGTTGTTTTTATGTACATATCGTCATACATTATATTTAAAAAAATAGAATATACGAATTTTCTTATATAGAAATTAAATCTTTATTTTAACAACAGATCTCTTATAGAAATTTGGAATCAATATTTTTTCAACAAAATTTCTGAATTAGTGATAATTTTTGAATTATAAACGATTAAAAATAAATAGCATTTGTAAATTAGTTAACAGTACAAATAATTATAATGTTCATTATTTAATTTAAAATTTTAATTAATTTGAAGACTTCTTTTTTTCTCTCTCTATCTCTTGACAAAGTTAACTTAAAACGTTATTAGAAAGATATTTAATATTAATAATTTAATATAAAAAAAAGAATTTATATGATATTTTTATATTCTTGATTTATAAAGTATAAGGCTATTTAATTAATTCTGATAAGATTAGTTATAAATTAAAAGGCATAATTAAAATAAATAAACGACAATTTTTCATTTATATATATTTTGCACATTTAATATATAAGTAAATAATAATTAATGTATATCATATAATACTGTAAAATAAATATAGTATTTATAACATCATGTTCGTGTATAAGCAATAATAGTAATTAAAGAAATACTAATAGCATTCAATATTGACGCGGAATATTGATCAATAGATTAATCGATCTAAAGGGAAGCATCGTTTGCTTCAGTTTGAAACTGACGCAAATCCCGGTGCTCGTTCGACGGTAGCCATGGCAACAGGTGGTGGGTTCTCACCACCCTTGCTCATCGTTATGGACATCTTACCTTTTATGCTTTACTCTCCAGAACACTCGTACGACTTGCAATCCACTAGCAATTATAATTGCTAGATGCTAAGATCAATTACTTCTTAACTTTAAATATAAAAAACTTGGAAAAAATATTATTTCCATATCTTTAGTGGAAGATATATATAAATTCTTGATATTATATGGAATTATGGTACAAAATACATAATATTCTATTCCATTACGGGTGAATAATCGATATAGCATTTCCTAAACGTATTGTTGGATTGTGGTGACAGCAGAATCTAAACCAATATGTATCAATTTGGTCGAATAGCATTACGATATTTTGTCTAACTGGTAGATAACTTTGTATTGTACGATTTCGTCGCCATTGATACCGGTCAATACTCACACACTATGTACTTGATATACAATTACGTCTGTAATTGACACATCGATCGAAGTAATATCGTTTTGTTGTTACCGCAAAGAACGCGCGGGATTCACTGTGAATTGTGGATTGATTTTTCAGGTTCAGCGCACATAATTGTCCGCCGATCCCTCGGCAAGTGTTTCGAATAAGTGTTTGTTTTTGAGGTCGGCGAAATACTATTAAGTGTTTGATAGTCCGAGTTTCCGAGTGTCTACACATAATGTTAGATTAAACTCTTTTGTCAAAAGCTCATTCATAAGATTAAAGCGGAAATCTTACGAATTATTACCATAAACGACAAATATCTATGTATAAAGCATAAACTGATCTAAAAAATCAAGGTCTGCTTTTCGAATTTTCTTTTACATTTTTGTAATATGAAATTGATAGAGAAGATATAAAAAAACTGTTTTTTTACGAATTCTTAAAAATACAAAGAAAATACAAATTAAATTGGTAACAATTATTCAATTATAACAATATGTTAATCAATATTCACACACATAATTTTGAAAATACAGATAGAAATTTATGATTGTAGTATAAAAATCTTAGTAATATTAAAGCAATATTTTCATCAATTAGTTTATCTTGAAGTTTCGTAATTTCTAGTAGAAAGTATGCTCTGCAGAAAACAATTAGTCGGAAATGTGATGCATTCTTTTATCGTATTGTAATGTAATTAAAAGCAAAAGAAAGAAAAAGAGAGCAATGCTCATTGTCTGAATAGAAAATGAAATTAATCACTTTTTGTTTCAAGGGCGTGTTTCTCGAACTAATTATAAAATAAGTTGAAGTAATAAGTTAAAGTTGAAACTTGAATACAAAGTGCATTTAACTCAATATGTATTAATTACCGGATTAATGATAATCTCATGTCAAATATTTTCCTAAAAAGATCTTTTTTTTGCAAAACTATTTAACTAAACCCAAAATCTTTTTTCAAGTATATTTTAAGTACCTGCATAAAATCAAGTCTATTCATCAATTGATTTGGTTTAGTATATATTATCATTCAGTAGTTATGAATTATCAATATAACATATTTCAGAAAAAATATTTTATCATCTCAAAAAAATGTTTGTACATTTTTTTATATTGCACAATTTAACTGTTTACCCGCAGACTACCCGTAAAATCATTTGCGAGTGAAATTCAATGACTGCAAAAGCCAATCGACACCATTCAATGTTATATTTATCGGATGATATTGCACGGAGAAATCCGAAATTGCATCGCGGACGATTGCTCTTCGCTCGTTCATCCGTATAATATATTCTAATAGAAACTCAGGCGAAAACGCCAGAGACAAACAGCCAGCAAAATTACATCTCGTCCATCAGAATATTAGAAGCGACCGTAATGAAAGGCCGTTTAATGTTACAAATTAGTTCATATACATGCTAAAAGTGTACAAGCGTTCGACCGTATAAATTATCTTATAGTGTGCGTAAAGTGCTCATTTAAACGAAGTGCTATTATACGAATAATTTTCAAAATCAATGTATGTATAATAAAAAATTAGAATATCATAATAAAATATAAAGACTGAAGTGCAAAATGTAGTTTTTTTCTAGGTTTAATGCATTTAGAATTATAAAATTTTGTTTTTTAAATAAATATTGTAAGAAGAATTTGGATTGAAAATATGTATTAAGTCTGTATAATCTCTATATTATCTTATGCATAATATGCTTTTTAGATACGCTAAAATCTATGAGTAATAAAAAATGACATTATAAATAGAATTGCACACAAGTGAAAATTGTCACATGCCAGAAAAATTATTCACTCGTTAATCTTTTTACAGTCACGGGGCAAATAATTCCACTTCCATTGAGTGCCTACACGGGTCATGGCACAATTAAATATCTTTCCAACTTTAAAAAAGCATCACTCTGTTCTTTTTACCGCATTTACACACAGTCCATAGCGCGTAAAAAGTACATATTTTTTTAAATTACAGTAATTATCTAGTGCGATAACACATTAAATTTTACTTATTTACAATGATGTACTACGTGCAAAAGATATAATTATAAAATATTTTTTGTAAAGCCGAATAAGCTCGGACAAATACTATCTTAACCAAAAGTAGGGAGTACTTTAACTTATTACAAAACTAAAATATATAAATAGCGCACATGTAATACACACTAAGTGTTAGTATGCATAAAAAAAAGGATTTATAATTTTAGTTTTAGCTATATATCTGCCATCATTAGACAGAGATGATGGAGTTAAATGTACGAAAAAGGATAACGTGGAAAATTTCATATTTAATATACATATCAAAAGCTAACAGCTTGTGATGCGAAAAACCTCTTTATTCAACAGACACCGAATTTTCGTTTAGAAGTCTCTTTGAACTTTACGGACACTTCCTTCTAGCTGCATTATAAATTTTATCCATTTGGCATTTTATGTAGAAAAGAGGAGAATTGTGACGACACGAAAAAATTTTAGTGCTCGCCTTCATTCATCGTTATGTAAAAGTCCATTAAAATGTCCAGTCCATATGTTGCTTACATACATATTCCCGAGGATATCGTGACATTTCTAACATCGATTTCCGAAGCGTATTTTTCTGATGTCAGAAGTAAACCGTTTGCTTAAGTGGTTATCGATAATAATCACAAACAATCAAGACTCAATAAAAATTTTTAGTATTAACCAAACACAAACTTCCATATATTATAGTATAATATAAAAGTCTGTGTAACTAAATTTGAAAAATGTTTCTGTAATACAATAAAATACGCCGAAACTGCACAGAAATAAATAATTAATTATTTATTTATTAATAAAATTTAAGAGAAAAACATCTTTTTTATGTATGTGTATATTTTTAATTTAAAAATTATTTTTCCTGTTATTAACGAGAATTATGAAATTACATTAGAATGGAATTAACAGTTTTATTCAAATTATATTAATGTTGTTGTATTTAATTATGTTTAAAATTAGTAGTACAATATATGAATAAATCTTTTGTTTATATGGCTACAGTCAAATTACAGTCAAAATATAATACATTTTGTCTAACGCAAAAATCTTAAAGATTCTGTTAGAAAATATAAATTTTTACGCATATTAGTCACTGTCCACAGCGAACTGTCGAATCCATAAAGTTTTAGTCGGAATCGAGCATGCAAATGTGTCAGATGGATTTGTGAAAAATAAGTCAGGCAAGTCGGTATGCGTGTCGAACGCAATGAATACGTGTTAATCATTGCTGAAATGCATTTCATTTTGGAAATGCTTTTCAATTGAAAAGCGGACATTTCGTAAATTGAGCTGTCTATAGCAGACAAATGTGCTATCAAAAATACCCAACAGCTGCTTAGGGCACATTTATTTTATTATATATCAATAAAATACATTGCTTATAAAGTGGAGCAAATTAAAGACAGATTTTTTTGTGACTGTTTTCATATGCTCATCAATTTTTCAAAATCAAATTACCGTACAATGCTTATATCATGTATAGCGCTTTTTTTTAAACGTAAAATTCTTGTATTGGCTCGAGCTAATTTCTTTAACTAATGTTATATATACATATATATATGATAATGCTGATTTATTTGTCCATAGCAAATATGCAGGAAAAGTTGATTTTAACACGACCGCTTGTCAATATTACTATATGTGACAGACATTTCAATCCATGAATAATAAAAGCATTATCTTGATTTCAAGTATTACGAGGCTCAATAAAATGCACGGCATGATATCGACGTGTACGAGATTGATGCGAGAATCTATCTCAATTCAATTTGCGACTGCGATTTATATAATAAGTATAAAGAGAGATAAGTAAAATTTCAACAAAGCACACACACATAAATGTGTATATATATTCTAATTAATATTAGAGATGAGTTACTCCGCATTAAAAAAGAGAGATAAAAGTGATTTCAATATCTAAAAAAGGGATAATTTCCTTTAAGGAAAGGAAATTAATATCTGCATAAACCATAGATTATAGAGTTTATTTCGTATAAAGATATTACAAAAATTTATTTTATTTTTATATATGTTATTGTGTGAAATGGAAACAATAAATAACAAATAAATCTCTCTTTTTTCGCTTTCTGTAAATCATGAATTATTTAAGATTTTTATTTATCTAATATTGTATATTTACTAAGCGATAATATTTTGATCTAATTTAGTCTTCTCTAGTGTACTGCAAGAGTTGCTTGAATGAAATTGACAGATGATCTATTATAAATGCTCCATTAGTTTTTGAAGTATCGTATCAACGTACCATATTTTTCACAAAGATAAACTAAGCATACTTTGATCATCTATATCTTGTTAGATTGTTTTATATGTACTATATGTATATATACTATGTATATATAAATATATAGATATATATATGTATATACATATATAAAACTATGCAATAAAAATGCAATAAATATGTGTTAAAAAGATAATCTTAGATATCGTGCAGTAATATGAATTTTATATTCACATAGCTTTCTTAAAGTAAACATACAACAAACATATAAACAACAATGTGAAAATGGCATATAATGGGAGGAATCATGTACACATTCTGATGCGTTGACCCAGAATTTGGGAAAACGACTGGAATCTACGGCGCTATGGCCCAGAATCACAAACATTTTACTCGTCTCATGTATGTATAATACTTAAAAAAATAATTCATAAGTTTATATATATATACTTTTAATTGTTACACAATTTTTTAGTACGCAATATATATGTCGTCAAGGTGCACATAGGTGCATCATGACATTGTATAAGCATGTTCGTAGTATCACTCAACATTTGCCAGCATTAAACTAAAAATTATTCATTCGTATAATCAAACGTCAACATCAAGCAGAAAGTAAAGTAATTATGGACAGGAAGAGAACGCGTGAGAGAAAGGCAACAGTTGGCTTTGAAGTTGCATTGCATTATTTATTGGTCAACATATGTATGCTCGCTAACGAGAAGGTAATATTGTGAGATGATTTTCACCAAAATATATGACACTTGTGTTAAGGATACACAATTTCTACTAGATTTATAAATATAGACAGTTTTTATAATCTTTAATTAAAAAAGCAACAATAAAAAATTATTTATGCATAAATTTCACACATAAAATATAATACACACACATAATATTTAATATAACAACCAACAACTGTAACTGTTTTGATTCAATAAAAATATGTTATTAATTTGTTCTACAATTTATATATAAAAATAATTTCTTATATAACAATTTGTAATTTCGGAATTTTGTGTAGCTTTTGCGATTTGTCTTATCTCTTAAAAAGCAAGTTAAATAAAAGATATATTTGTTCCTTCTGTTTTCAACTAAAATTTTGCTCTTAGAGAAACACTTGTTTTCTGAAATGTCGATTATAATTGAATCAATGCCAATGTTTCGTAAAAGCTGGTACTATAAATAACTAACAGCCTCGAATGGCGCATTCCCAGAGAGCTTTCAGAAGTTGTTCTAAATAAAATATTTCTTACTGCGACACAGAGATTTCTATAAAGCGAAAATTTTGTTTTCCCTTTACATGGTTATAAGTTTGTCGAAATTTTTTCTTTTATTTATACGCAATCGTGACGAGCATTAATTTACAAAATCGTCATTATATCATTACATCTCGTAATGTGTTTGTTACGTGGGTCAAATGAGCTACGAGATTTTATGAAAAGAAATAAAGTCCAAATCGGTTTTCTAGGTTGAAAGAGAGCGTAACATTTACCTTTTTGTACCACTGACCAATACACATATAGCGTTATGATTTGTTCTTGAGATATATAGTGTACGATAATAAAAGTTCACCCAATATACCCTGCGAAATGAAACCCAAACTTTACTACCGTGAAAATCCGCTCAGGATTTTTGCCTTTACTTGCGAATGGTCGACTTTGCCCAACGAAAAAGAAACAATTATATGTTGTATGTATATTTTCAATATTATGAAGCAAAATATAAAAAATCGAATTATTAAAAATAAGAACAGGATAGATTTATTACACGTTACTAATATTTACGTGTATGATCTCTCTTAAATTTATATCAAATTATTAAATAAAATAATAATGATAGTTTACACTATTCATACAAATCAAAACATTTTGAAATTAATTATATGTATGTTTTTATCAGATAATAAAAATATAAAATATATTTAAATATAATATACGTGAAATATTTATATTATCGTGAGTTTTAAGCTTTGAAATAGCGCTTATTAAGAAAGTTCGATTGTATGTGTCTTGACAACGGAGTGATAATCGAGAAAGCATCGATTCATCGCAATTCGTCACTTCTATCCGACAACGACTGCACATAACGTCGTGAGTGCTTTCACTATTTTTCATCCAAGTTCCGATGAGAGAACATCAGTCTCGTCCGTTTTTTCCGACTTTTTTCAGTATCGACAAATGGATCCTAC
The DNA here is from genome assembly GCF_003651465.1 of Formica exsecta. Taxonomy (NCBI): domain Eukaryota; kingdom Metazoa; phylum Arthropoda; class Insecta; order Hymenoptera; family Formicidae; genus Formica; species Formica exsecta. Next base: position 1,116,250 of record NW_021852127.1, read on the forward strand.
GTTTATCCTGTTTCGCGCCCCCAATCTTCGTTTTTCATCAAATCGTAAATGCGGTACAGCCTTCGAAAATGTCCAGTTTCATCTTTCAGAATTGTTTCTTCATTGCAGAAGAAACAGAAAGAACCCTTACAGCACGATAAAAAAGGAAACAAAAAAAAAGGACCAAATGTATGGCATGCATTGTTACCGACCCCAAATCGATATTCAGACGTTTTGCAAACGATAAAGTATATTTATGGCGAAAATTGTCAAAGGATTTTGTGAGATCGGATTTTTTCGGTTTAATGTTTCTGATCGCCTATATTTCTTCCCGCATAGTTGGAAAGGCGAAGGTAGAATGATGGTTTGAGATATCTCGCGCTTTCTGATTTAAGATTATCCGTTGAATAGTGGGAAGCCTACAAAAAAGCTTCCCGACAAAGAAGTTCGTGACCCTACTTTCTTTTATCCCGTCAACTTTTTCATGCGAACCCATTACTGTGAACAAAAAATAAATAGTTATCTATCGGTATTTTTCACGCAGTTATACTTGCTTGATTATAAGTATAAAATACGTACAGATGCACATGTATATATACATATATATAATTCAATTAATATATATATAATATACATGTGCGACATTTATAAGTGAATTGTAGTCTTGTAAATAAGTTATTGATCATTGATAGAGCGATTTCAAAGTAATTGCAGAAAATATGTATATATATGTATGTTAATGTGATATTGATATTGTTTCGTATTGTTTTGTGTTTGCTTGTGTTAATATATAAATTATAAATTTCTCATCAAGTTAAATATCGCATGTATAACATTATATGTGTATGTGTGAAATTAATTTTTTTGTAAATTTTGCTACATTATTAGAATCTTCTTTATAAAATAAAAGATTAAATATACAATATTCCCCCTGTTCCTATTTATGTTAAAAAAAATAGTTTAATTTATTTATTATATAACATTGTATAATATTTATTTATTGTATTCTTATAATATAATTTAAAAATTTAAACAAATTTTTTGTTGTAATTTAATTATATTGGGTCGAACGGAAAGTTCATGCCGTTTTTTCAGTCTTCATCTCTTATTAAAAAACGGAACAAACTTTCCGTTCAACCCAATAGTTCGTTCCATAGATTTTCGAATAACCGTCAATAGCCGAAGAAACACTTTTCGATACATTTGAAATTGGTTATCAACTGGTTTATTTCAAAACCTATGGAGCGAACTACAATCACTTTGATCTCATTTGAAAGATAATTTAATTCCGAACAAAAAGTTTCCTATAAAGTTTTAACAAAAAGTACCGAAATAAAAGTTGTAGAGAATTAAATTATCTTTCAAATGAGATCAAAGTTATTGTAGTTTATTCCATAGATTTTCAAATAACCGTCAATAGCCGAAGAAACACTTTTCGATACATTTGAAATTGGTTATTAACTGGTTTATTTCAAAAATATCTCTTGCAATATTAGAGCATAAGAATATTAAGAGTTCCTTTTATCTTTCGTGGGATGCTACTCTAAATAAATCTTCTCTAAAAGAACTCTAAATAAAAAACCGGAATTGCGAAAAAATTTACCTTTAAAATATTTAAGATTAATTTAAAATATATACTTATATATAAGTATATATACATACATATATATATACATACATATATATATACATATATGTATATATCCGATGTCGAGAGCGAGAACGAGTAAAGAACAAGCGAGCGATTTTTATTATATTTAAATATGTAATCAAAATTTTTATTAGTTTAGTTAAAAATTATCCGATTTATGTTGTGTTTGATATCATTTTAATCGTAAAAATTAATCCATTAAAATTATTCTTAAACCGATGAAATACAAGTAAGAATATCTCTTAAAGTAAGAATCAAAGTGATATAAATCTAAATTATAAATTATCGTTTTGTTGCAATTCTTACGAATAATAATTATTTTTCTATCGATATTTAGAGTAAAGATATTTTGTCCCATGCTTTATCGTTTGAGTTTTTGATGATATAAATATGATTCGGATTGAGAATGCGCAATTAAATAGTTGAATCGCAGCTCCGAGTAATTAACATAACGATAAGCTTTGTGATATACATATTAATCGTTTATTAAGTTATTGTATTGGGTTAAACGACACGAACTTTCTGTTCAACCCAATATAAATATTTATAGCGGTGTTTTATTTTTATAATTATTTACACATATTAACTCTAGTTCTTCGTTTCTTCAAAATAAATTAAATAAAAATTACACACACACATAATTTTTGAACTGTAAAATGCATCGTTCAGTTATGACAGGCTTTTGTTGATATAAAGTAATGTACAACGCAGCGTCAAGATAATCAATCAGCAGAAAAGACGTAACAATACTTGCAAGTATCGGTTTAATACACCTTTTTAAAAGTGGATATCTCAATGAGAGCTGCTCACGGCATGTTATTAGAATATTATATGTGTATGTGTTATATATAAAATATTATAAAATATTCCATTTAGTTTTTATAAATAATAATAGACAAAAATGATTAAAAAATCGCGATCTTGCAATATTGGAGTGTACGAATAAAGAGTTTCTTTTATATCTCGTGGGGTGCTACTCAGAACTCTAAATAAAAAACCGAATTGCGAAAAAATTTATCTTCAAAATATTTAAAATTA
>NW_021852127.1:1122388-1124057 GCF_003651465.1 Formica exsecta
GCGGGGAAAGTTGCGTATATTTTCATTAGAAGCACCTTCGTAAAGGGTTGCGCGGATGGTGGATTTGAACCTCCGAAGGGAAACCTCGTAAAGGGGATACCTTTCACCTTAGCTTCCTACACGGGATATCCCTTCGCATACGAGTTACTCATATCAGTTCAAGCATATGTTTCTCTAGTGGATACTTACATGTTTTTCCTGTGGCAAAGAAAATTTCTATATGAGTGTATATATATATGTATGTATATATATATGTATGTATATATACTTATATATAAGTATATATATACATATATGTATATATCCGATGTCGAGAGCGAGAACGAGTAAAGAACAAGCGAGCGATTTTTATTATATTTAAATATGTAATCAAAATTTTTATTAGTTTAGTTAAAAATTATCCGATTTATGTTGTGTTTGATATCATTTTAATCGTAAAAATTAATCCATTAAAATTATTCTTAAACCGATGAAATACAAGTAAGAATATCTCTTAAAGTAAGAATCAAAGTGATATAAATCTAAATTATAAATTATCGTTTTGTTGCAATTCTTACGAATAATAATTATTTTTCTATCGATATTTAGAGTAAAGATATTTTGTCCCATGCTTTATCGTTTGAGTTTTTGATGATATAAATATGATTCGGATTGAGAATGCGCAATTAAATAGTTGAATCGCAGCTCCGAGTAATTAACATAACGATAAGCTTTGTGATATACATATTAATCGTTTATTAAATAATTGATCTATAATTTAAAATACTCGTATAATTTAATATTCCGCGTGTATATATGTCATAATACGCAAAATAATTTTGGCTGCGAATTATCAATAATATGGTATGCGGCCTCGGCAGCGTAAACAATAGCGCGCTATTGTTTACGTGTTATGGCCTTGTTATTATTCGTACGGCGATACTTGAATAGTAATAGTAGTGGGAGAGACGCTCCATCGAATTCCTTTCCCACTCCCACTTCTTATTTCTTATCATTCGCACGGCGACATTTAAACAGTGATATAATATTAGTTCGAGACGTCAAATTTCTTTTCTAAATGCGATCGCGACAAATATCGGGAAATAATATGATATAATTAATAATTCTCTCTCTCTCTCTCTCTCTCTCTCTCTCTCTCTCTCTCTCTCTCTCTCTCTCTCTCTCTCTCTCTCTCTCTCTCTCTCTCTCTCTCTCTCTCTCTCTCTCTCTCTCTCTCTCTCTCTCTCTCTCTCTCTCTCTCTCTCTCTCTCTCTCTCTCTCTCTCTCTCTCTCTCTCTCTCTCTCTCTCTCTCTCTCTCTCTCTCTCTCTCTCTCTCTCTCTCTCTCTCTCTCTCTCTCTCTCTCTCTCTCTCTCTCTCTCTCTCTCTCTCTCTCTCTCTCTCTCTCTCTCTCTCTCTCTCTCTCTCTCTCTCTCTCTCTCTCTCTCTCTCTCTCTCTCTCTCTCTCTCTCTCTCTCTCTCTCTCTCTCTCTCTCTCTCTCTCTCTCTCTCTCTCTCTCTCTCTCTCTCTCTCTCTCTCTCTCTCTCTCTCTCTCTCTCTCTCTCTCTCTCTCTCTCTCTCTCTCTCTCTCTCTCTCTCTCTCTCTCTCTCTCTCTCTCTCTCTCTCTCTCTCTCTCTCTCTCTCTCTCTCTCTCTCTCTCTCTCTCTCTCTCTCTCTCTCTCTCTCTCT
>NW_021852127.1:1124741-1132601 GCF_003651465.1 Formica exsecta
CTCTCTCTCTCTCTCTCTCTCTCTCTCTCTCTCTCTCTAGGTAACAATTACTTTTTTAAGAATACTTAAAATTAAATATATTTTGTCCAATGCTTTATCGTTCGATTTTTCGACGATCTAAATATGATTCGGATTGAAAATGAGCAATAAAATAGTCGAATCGTAGGTTCGAATAATTAACATAACGATAAGCTCCGTGATATATTAATCTTTTATTAAATAAATGATCTATAATTTAAAATATTTGTATAATTTAATATTCCGCTTGTATACATATACGTCATAGTACGTAAAATATTTCAACGGAAGCAACATACGGTGCATTCTATTAGAACACTCGAGTAGGGCACGCGAGTAGGGCACGCGAATAGGGCACGCGAATAGGGTACGTGAATAGGACACGCAATTAGGACACGCTCCCCAAAATTTCAATCCCGGATTTCCGCTGGCTTAATTAGCAAAAGTAAGGTTGTTAGGACTATTAGGACTATCTTAACTTAAGATACAGATAATCATTTAATTCCTTAAGATTCTTAAGGAATTAAATGCTTACTAGGAATTTAAAAAAATATTAAGGCTATTAAAATATTGGAGAGATAAACAAAAGAATAAAATTTAAATTTATTTTTAAGGAAACTAAAAAGAGTAAAAATTAATTATAAAAATATTATAGAGAAATACAAATTTAAAATTATTAATTTTTCTACAATTTAGAAATTAAATTGTAGAAAAATTAGAATTAATTAGAAACAATTTCAAAAATGACATATATACACATGCACTTTTTTAATAAATCAAGAATTGATTTTGATTTGATTGATATGTACGAATTTTGTATCGGAATTAAATATTCGTCAAATAAATTTATAAACTACATCGCGAAAACACCGCGTTTTTTCCACGTTCTTGGACGCGATTGCTGTCTTAACTAAGAGGCCTTATCGCTGTCCCTCTCGTCAGGTGAACGTTACGTGGTTTGTACCGGCGAGGAGTCGAAACAATCTTCATCATGGAGAATTATTTCTTGTCGGTTCTTGTAAGATCCATCCGCGATGTCTAGTTCAGTGCCCTGTTGAAAATTGGGGATTTTCGTTGCAAGATTGGAATTAAACCGAGGTTTTCCTGGCGATTTCTGAAAGCAATGATTTTGGAAGTAACTCAATGACGACTGCCACACGATCTTCCTTTTCGAAGCCGAATCGGAAAATTAATTTAAATAGTATATTTGAAGGAAAGATATATTTTTCTTCCTCTTTATTAAAAGTGTTCTTCTATTATTATTAATATTAGTATTATTATTGTTTTAATGCTAAAAAGACTTAATAGTAGATTAAACATGGATATAGCTATTGTGTATAAATTTCTATTTTTCAAGTAATTTTAAATTGTAATCAATTTGCCCATTTCTGTTGATTTTTCCGAAAAACATTATGGTTACGAACGAATGTATTTTATGAATTAATTTTTAATTAATATAATTTTTGTTCTTTTTTGAAAAAATATTTCTAGGCACTGAGGATATTAACATTAGTTTTTGTGATTTCTTTCAAGAAATCATTTGCAGGTATTGGACATCCTGCCATTCTAGGTGCGCCCTGAATAGTTTTTAGATATACCATCGCTAAAAAGATTTAATAGTAGATTCAACATGGATATAGCTATTGTGTATAAATTTCTATTTTTCAAGTAATTTTAAATTGTAATCAGTTTGCCCATTTCTGTTGATTTTTTCGAAAAACATTATGGTTACGAACAAATGTATTTTATGAATTAATTTTTAATTTTATAATTTTTGTTCTTTTTTGAGAAAATATTTCTAGGCACTGAGGAGTACTCGCATATTTAATACAAGCTACGATAAAAATGCATGTATTTCATTATCCACAAATATAATCGTTCGTAACCACATTTCCATAAAAATCGTTATGTCCATTTATTTTTCAATGATAAAAATTTATTTTTCTTAATAATGGAAAAACACATTTTTCTCGCGCAAATCTCAATCTCGTGAATTGAAGATAATGACAATGGTAACAGTTGTTGATTTGTTACCGAAATAAATCGTCGCAAATTTTAAATTGCGATTTATCTTGTGATTTAATTGTTGATTTATATTGAAGCTTCGTCTATTTTTTCTTGGATAGTTTTTTTAAAAGTCTAGACAAAATGCGCCAGTAGTTTAAATACCTTTTTCTACAATTGAAAAACAATCATTAACTTTATTGACGACTCTTTTGGTCATAATTGTTTGCATTATATAAAATGATTCTAAATATATGTTGATCATTAATTATAAATATCGCAGTAATTGTTGTCAATTATATCTGATCTAAAAATTTCTTCCCCCTCGGAACTTAAAAATATCTTGATACGTGACACGACATAGAAAAAATTAATTTCTGAGAAACAGAAGTCTATTCTACTATAATTTTCCTATGGTTTTGTCCGTAATCTTTTATTTTTTTAAAGAGTTTTAATCACTAGCTTAATTAATTCTTTCACGTTCATATAATCGCTTGATAATAGATATATTGTCAGGTTTTCGCAAAATGTCATACAAAAAAATCGAGATATCTCTTGCAATATTAGTTAAACAAAATTAAACGTTTCTTTTATATCTTGTGGAATGCTACCCCCAAAAAATCTACTTCTTTCAATACTAGAATATATCTTTATACAATATACGAAAGATTATGATTGCCGAAACGCAATAGTCTATTCTATTATAATTATTATATTTTCCTATAGTTTTAATCTTGTTCTTTCGAATTCGAAGAAGTTTTAATCGTTAACAGCGTTAATTTTTTCACATACACAGACATATTTATAAAATTATTTAGATATTAACTCTAGTTACCCGTTTTTCCAAAATAAAATTAATCTAACATCAAATTAAAATTATACACACATACTTAATATTCGAATGCGCGGCTCAGTCATGACAGCCTTTTATTGATATGAAGTAACACAGCGCAGTGTCGAGATAATTAATCAGTATCGCGAAAAAAAAGCAACAATACTTGCGAGTATCGATTTAACATGCCTTTTTTTAAGAATGAATGTATTGAAGGAGAAGATTTTATATATATTTAACTACTTGCAGTTGTGTTGTATATATTTAGAACAATAGAATGCTCTGTCATCTCTTTCTATTGTTATTTTTGATTGTTAATTATTTTGGTATAAACTCGAGTGTTTTGCGATAAAATTGGTAAGGCTGTTTCTGGGGTAACAGCGGTATATTTAAATGGGACTATAGAAATTGGAACAATCGAAAGCGTCGTCCCGGATTGACTGGATTATTTCCCGTTATAGCTCTCTTAGTGAAAGAATTACCTTTTATCTCGGAATACTGTAAAATTCTTCTCTGAAGGAAGATTATCATTTCGGATCTACCGCGAATATTACTCACATAAAGTAGATAGAGAGGGACACTATCATTTTCAGCCTTGTGTTGCCATATGAATGCGTAAAAAATGAAGAATAATAGAACTGTTGAAAGATTAAAGGTGCGCGTGCTATATTACACTTAACTCCGTGCTTTATATAACGTTACTTGCAGCTCCATTATTCTCGAGAGCTGACATTTTAGAAAAGAACATACTTATATGTATATTAAGTTATTTTTAAGAATAATTTTGATCGTATATAAAATACTTGAAAAAAAATTTTGCACAATTAAAAAAAAATGTATGTGTAGCCGCAGTATTTCACATATATACATTTTCCATACTATTTTTGTTTTATATTGAAATAACTTTTTATTCTTATATTCTTTTTCTTATATTGTATTTAAAATTTGTACTTTTATGGTATATACAGATCATATAATAATGTAGATCAATATACAGCGTGAGAAAAGAGGAATGGACAATTGTGTAGCAAAATAAATAATAATTACAAAACTATTTTTTTTTAATAAAAAAAATCTAAATTACACAAGACGGATATAAATAAATTTAAGTTGCATGTTTTTACGCAATGAAACTGATATATACAGTTTTATGTTGAAAAAATCAGACTGCCGCTTTAGACTTTATGCGATATGTATTAGTGCTGCACTAGTAGTGTTAACAGCACCTTTTTGAGTCACAAAATACGAATTCAAGTCACAATTTATTTGAATGCGAGAAACCACTAGAAGGGTATTGGTAAAAGAGCTCGACAAAGAGAAAATTGCTCAAACGAGAAATGTTTTGAATACGTGCCAGGGTGTTTATTGTTGATGTTACTTGAGTTGCTGCCAAGTATTAGCAATTGGTAAATGTACAGGAAGATAGAATGGATAAAGAAATGCTTTACAATATCATTTTATTTAAATGATATATCTGTCGCTTTAAAATTTTAACCGATACATGAATCGCCACATTTTATGTTACGCTGTAATTTACACATTATGCCGTTCATGTGCTTAGAGAGAGAGAGAGAGAGAGAGAGAGAGAGAGAGAGAGAGAGAGTATATTATTTTAAATTAATAAAAAATAGTTAAATAATTTTTTATTGTGTTTAGTTGACTAAAGTATTAAAAAAAAGAAGCTATGTTTATTAAGACGATTATTAAAAAATATGATATTTTAACAATATGTCAGAATTAATAGTAAAATGTATCAAATCTTTTTATGCAAAAATAGCGTTTTTCTTCCTTAAATATAAATGTTCACTGCCTCTCTGTGCACGCGCGTTACATTTTTATTCTATTATAAATGCAAACACGACGAGGGATGTCTCGCGTTAATTGAATTTGCAGAGTTAAAATCGCGTTCGCCATGGATGGAAATATTCGGATCGATCGTGTTCAACGATAAGACGATGCAATTTTATTCATTTCTTCAACGATGTGGCGGTCGGTTAAGTGCTACTCCAGAACAACCCTGAGTGGACGAAGCGCGAACGAACGGATTGAGTGAGTCATGGAAAAAAAGGAAGTAGCGGGAGGTGAATTGCTGACTTGAAAAATTAATAGGTCGAGTGTCAGGTTGGGTTGGCGTGAGTATGGGAAATTCAAAGGACAGCGCCGTAGGTTTCAGTGAAGTGTCCTTATTAAATAGCTTCGTTTAAATAAATTTTTTCGTCGGTTGAATTCACTAGTGTTCGCTATCCTTTCCATGCTTGTCCATTCCAGACGATTCGAAAGCACTTGTAATTAATAATTGTTGTTTTTTTTCTCATATTACATTTCTATTTCGATGTATGTATGATATCTATATATCATATCTATATATATATCTAAATAAAAATTGAAGACATTTTTTCATAAATAATCTTAAAATGTAGTAAGTTTGTATTACATATCAGAATTAGTAAACTCTTAATCCAAGAATTTAAATAACTTTATTTAAATATATAACAAATTGAAGCATTCAAGGAAGAAACAAATTAAGAATCGAAAAATTCAATTCAAATAGAAGGAAATATTTTAAGTAACACAATATTAATTGATATATAAAATAAAAATTAACAAATTTAATAATGAAGATTACTAAAGATAGAAGCATTATACGGAAGGGTAAAGAATTGTATGCGCAAAAATTTCCATTTTTGACAAAAATTTTACTGTCTCTACCTTTATATTATATCCGCTAATATTATCATTCTTCCATTTCGCGGGCTTTTACTTTTTCATGCTTTTGCTCGAGCATGGCTGGAACAAATTACAAGGTAACTCGGGCGCGAACATATCATGCGTGCATATTCTAGGCACAGCATGCTGCGACACAGCCAATTTTATCTTTAGTGAAGTCTGCTTCCTGAGCGCAACATGTTCCTTGATTACGATAGAGATATGGCGCTAAGCGCCCGTCTGTTACCATCTATGTAACAGTGACGTTTAATACTAATAAACACCTCAGATTCTCTGGTTAGCGACAGAGTAGTAAGGCAAACAAGATGAATTTATCATACGATACGTAATAGCTAAAAATATATGTAAATTGTACATATTGCTCAAAATAATTTTTCAATTTCATATCTTTATTAAATATGTGGCATGCATACAATTGATCATAGAAAATATTTCTTGATTAATCTTAAAAAATAATCTTAAATAATATTAATATTAAATAATATTAATAATAATACTCTCTGAAAAAAGTTTGATAATTACAGTATTTTCCGGTTTAATAAAAGCATATGCTACATCATAAATAATTTTATTAAACCGTAATATAATAGAATTGCTATAATTCTAAATACAGAACTAAGAAATATTTTTTGATATAATTGTAATTGCGCCTTTAAGATTAAAGCATAATAGCTATAAGATATTTTAACGTTTTGTGTCAATCTACTTTATTTTAGTCTTTTGCTCCTTCAGTTCAAACATTACTACAGACAAAATTTAATATAGTTTATATCTCACTTTCAAGTTTCTCATTTACGAAAAAAAAAAAAATAAGGATAATAGACAATTTCCAAAAATTAATGACGTGAGAGAATCTTCTGGAATAAACTCCACGTTGTTAAGTCGTAACATGGAACGATCGGACAGCGAAAATGTAGTGGTAGAAGTAAAGTTGTGTATATGAACACCCTTATCGATTTACTTTACTTAAAAAAATACGTCCTTCAAAGAAAATAAAAATATCACGCACTATACGAGATCGGTGTTATTACGCAACTAACAAAGTAAAGTGTGTATGCAACTTTTATAATAAATATGTTTCAAATATATGAAAAAGCTTCCTTTTTATTGTCATAATATAAGTTATTATAATTTAATAAATACATATATATGTTTATAAAAATACGCAAAAATATTAATCATTAAAAAATTTTTTAAATAATTATTATTATTCCGGTCTAATTAAATTTTATATATGTTTACAGCATAAAATGCTATATGATCCTGTTAAATAAAAATAAAATACACAAAGCAGAGTAAAGTTATGTAAATTGCTTGTGTAAGAAGTTTGTAATAATTAATAACACTGCAATGTTAATTAGTTATGTTAAGAGAGAATTTCGTAACTTAAAAATTACTGTATGATACGGCTGCAACATATGGAACAAGTTCTGGGGTACTTCAATTCAGTTTTGCAGTCACTCGCGAATGCATAGAGGGTCTTTAATAAACATGATGAAACGCTTGTATGCATTCAAGAGTGCTTCTGGTACTTACGTGTTATAAACGCGTTATATAATTCTTGATCTTTATAAAACAGTAAAAACCGGAAATTTACTAGCAAAACTTAATTGGATGTATGTTAATATTACTAATGCAGTGTAAAAAAGTTAAGTCATCTTATCAATCCGTCATATGAGATCAGAGATCATCTATCTATCCTTCATCAATGATTTTACGGATCATATGACGCCAATCTCGTTGTTGTCCGATGAAGTCGAAACCTCGTTTGATTGATGATATTGCATATCGGTTCAGTATGCACTCCTAACTGAGTGACTTGCCATATTCCTATTATTTATCTACGTTTAATGAAAAATAACATCTGCTACAATTTATTATTTTTTTATTCAAATATTTTTATATTTTAATAATAATATATTTATATTTTCTTGCAATTATATATTTCTGTTTTGTAAGAACTGTTGTTTATAAATAAAAGCAAATAATTAAAAATTCTGTACGCAAAATTTTTCTTTTTATTTGCAGTTTTTATATACACAAAAATATATGTTTTTATTTCTATCTGTCAACATACAAATCTTTAATTTTTTTAATGTAGCCAATCAAATATCAGTTTAGTAGAAAAATGGTAGTGAGTTTAAAACTTTATATTGTTAATAAATTTACTTGGTGTTATACAAAAAAAATACTGTACTTTTAAAATAGTTTTGCGGATTGAGACAAAACTATGTAATAAATGTTTTCGGAAGAGAATTTGTATATATCTCAAGAAGAGA
>NW_021852127.1:1132606-1140538 GCF_003651465.1 Formica exsecta
ATATATATCTAATTCTAAGAGTTGTCTCAGATAAAAGCGTTCCGTTTTGTCTGAAACCTGTCATTTCCTGGTTTTACAGCTAAGTTTAGTGACGCAGTACATTGACTTATAAAGATATTTACTAGATAGCTAATAGATACAATATCGGTGAAAAGATGTCTTTGATCTTTCTCTCTTTTTATTGCAAAAACATTCAGCTTTCAAGATAATTTTTTTAAGGACTATTTGTAAAAAATAAAATAAAAAATATTTATCTGTAAGAAATGTTTGGATTTTCTTTAAAAATTTCCTTTTATTTTTCTATATCAAAAATTCAAAAAATAGAATAAATTGAGAAAAAATGTGCAATAATTCTAAATATATAGAATCAACTATTAACGCTTTATCCTTCTACAATTCTTACATAGCAAACAATATTATTTTTTTAAAATGTATACTTTTGTTATATACCATAAAAATTTTTGCATTAGAATAATTTTTTGTATTAGATAATATATAAATATTAAGATAATATTGTATATTTATTGTATAGAATGTTTAGTCAATTTGTCTAGAAAGAATTCTATGGCAAGAAATGCATTGAGATATCTTAGATACTGGTGCAAATTACAAAGTACGCAAGACATTTAAGTATCGTCGAAACAATACGTCTTACCATTACCGGTAATGATAGCCGACTAGAAGGGTAAGAACAGTCGTCTTGGCTCGATCGTGAATCCTTTGTTAGTTTTACCGTATGAAGTGCATTTTAGATTTGGAATCAAGCCAAGACACATTCCTCTGATAGACTTATAGGATCGTACATCTACAGCGGCTCACTGTATAATGCAAGGCCGACGAATTCTTATCGATCATTTCAATGAACTTTAGTCTACTCAAAGAATTTTAGAGATAGGAGTGATTCAACATTACCTGTCTGCATTATTAGCATTGATATCTTTGTCAAAAGTAAAAGAGAGAAAAATGTCATATTTTTATAGTATTAACATTTTTGTGGATGCATTCTTAAAAAAATATGTATTTTTGTACTTTACGTATTTTTTTTCCAAGATATTTCAAAACTATGTTTTAGTCTTGGGTAGACATCTGGTAGGCAATATACTCGGTACTTACCTGAAACAAAAAGCAAAAATGCAACATTAGTATTTAAAAAACATTTTTATTCAAAACATTATTTCTATAAAATCGAATAAAACTTACAAAAGGCTCTAATAAATATAATAAATATAAAGAAAACCAGGCAATATGAGCCAAGGCGGTATGAAAAGTGCAATAAAATGTCTAATAATTATTATAATTAAGGATGACTTCTCCATACCGACTTTTTAGTTTTTTTATAATTTTTTTTTTATATTTTATGACTCCGACTATTATTATGATTTAATTTTAACTGAATCTACATCAATGCGCTGATGAAGATCCAAAAAAGAGTCCGAAACGTTTGCGTGCGTTAATTATAATTATTATTAGACATTTTATTGCGCGTTCCACACCGCGCTGGCTCATATTGCCTGGTTTTCTTTATATTTATTATTTCTATAATTGGTAATTGTTGTTTATAATAACACTTCTTTAAAAAGATCGATATTTTTATCATAAATATATTATAGCGGCAAATAATAACCGTATAATAATTTTATAATTGATTATTCCATGACTTAATATATTAATTTGCGTATAAATTTATATGTAAGTTTTTTTAGATAAGTATAGATATAAATATAAAATATGTAAAGTTGTTCTTTAAATAAAGGATTGAAAATATTTTTTCTTCTTCTGAGATGCTGCTACATTAAAATTCATAGTTGTCTTTCTCACATACTCTATCTTTTTCTACGAGTATATCATATGCGATGCACGAATCTCAGTCTATAGAAGAACATGAACGTGCGTTCTGATTGACCGACTTGACTATAACAAGGATTCAAGGATATGAAAGATAGAAAATAAGATTCTTATCATGATCACGTATGTATATATTGTATATTTAATATTAACATGAATGTACATTACATATTCAATTCTAATATAATTAAAAAATAAAAATTAATTATAGAATTCTTTTAAAATTACCTCAGTTAAGAATTGCTATATAATTTTAGCTCACATATGAGAATTTACTTAAATAATATTCTTTGAACTTTTGATCACATGTAGCCACAAAACCGCAATCTTTCTACTGTACGCAAAATAAATACACAAAAATATAAAAGTTTTAGCAAAACAAACAAATCCTGAATTCTTTCCGGTTTTTTTCTATTGTGTATAGTTTTTGTAGATGAAACAGACGCATTGCAAAAATCGGAGTCGCGTAACACGTGTAAACATTGCATATAATATATCCAGATTTAAATTTATACAAAATATTTGAATTTTGTTATATCTGTTGCATTGTTGGACAGCGGTGTCAAGAAGCGTGATGTATAATATAGCGACGTTTTACTCATTACCGATAACCATCGGTTAGTGACGCTAATGAAGATTGGGTGTTACATATAGTTGCGTGTACGAGCAAGGTTTATCAACCGCGGAATAGCGAAAGAAAGCCACACGACAAATTTCTCGCCCACCGTGATCCATTATTGTCGCCTAACTTGTCAATTTACCTATGTTTAATTCTCGTTGTGGCGTTTCGCCGATGAGTCTCTGTCATAACGACAAAGAAATGTGATGCGTATTTTTCTATTGTATCCATAATAGTGATGTATCGTCTTGTTCGTCTATACCTTGTAACGACGTCGTTTGTTTCTTCCGAGACGTGTGTTTCTTTAGCGACATTTTCAACACACGGGCAAGAAAACAAAATTGAAAAACTTTGACGTATCACCGATGTTAACGGCAATTTTCTGACAAGTTTTATCACGCGATATCTCAGACAATATCCAATATATTTGATACGAGTGGGATTGTTCATTTGTTTGATTATCTGATTTAAAAAATTTATGCTAAGAATTCAGAACTAAATGTCATTGATACAGCTTTATTTATTCAGCTTGTGGGATATAATTAAACACGTCTGGCGTGTTGTATATTTAATTTTATATTAAAGCATTAGCTTAATCTGTGTAATTCATTGTTTAAATTACTTTATAAAAAGATATGCAAACAATTTTAGCAGTTTGTATCTTTACTAATTTTTTTCCTCTTTTGTGCAATCCTATAGCAAATCTATTGCAGAAAAATTTACCAATCAGTCATTGATTGGTTTCATTCTATGGTACGTAAACTCAATCATACTATCAGCCATGCGATCGACCTCGTTTTACCTACATACAACGAGAACTGATTGAAATAAACTAAAAGCACTTTTTTACATTGCCTAGAAACGAAAAGAAAATTAAACATTGTAGTGTAAACGAGACATTGCTTTACGCATAGATAAGAGTAAAATTAATTACAATTAGAGAAAACTTATATCAAAAAACTTATATTTTTCTTCATATTACGTAACAATTTTATTATTCTTTAATTTTATTCAATTCTTTTCATTTTTAGAAGTATATTTACTAAACAAAGCGCATTTGTGAATAAAACTTTTCAAAATAATATTAAAATCTACACATATAGTTGTATATTTTCTAATAATTCGCAAAAATATTTTTCGCGAATATAACATATGTTTATATGATTTAATGCTTTGAAGCAATCTCCAATAAATATCTAATAGATAAAAGCAATCTCAAACAAATAAATAAAAATATGTTTTAAATAAAAAAAATCTATTTCTTTTTAAAAAGAACTTATTTTCACAAAAATATATGTCATATGTCAACTATCATTAGTTAAACACGATATAGCGAAGAAGAGACAATACGTAAATTTTTCCAGCTGAATTTAAGTTAATTGATTTCACCTCCGTCGACATCATTAACGTAAATTAACTTTAATCATTTTTATATAAAGATGGAAAAAAATTAAACGCTCGAAAGAAAAATCTTAATCATTATTCTTATGGAATATTATAAAAAGGTGACGTTACTCACAGTGTCAATTAAATAAAATTGATTGCTAGTTTTACATGCGAAGTGAAAGTAGAGTGTTCGAACGACACCTTGGCGATGCTTGGATTCCCCATAAGCCCGATAAATCGAGAACGCTTCCAAGGCTCCGAGGGGAACGGGCTCATCCCAGCTTCTCATAAATTCCCAACATTCACGACACGACATTACGTGGGCGCTCAAAGTTTAGCTTCGCGGTTTGCAACGCATATGCAAGATTTTCCTTTAGATTCATTATATTGTCTGTATGATATAACTATACGAAATTTGGCATTACAATATCTTGATATTATAATCAAGAAAGCACACGCGGGCAGAAGTTAAAGAAATTTAAAGATATTTGATTCAAACCTCTAATACAGATTTATTTTGCAACATTATTCAAAGCATGTAAAAACTATACTTGTTAATGATATTAATATATTTATATTTTTATAAATATATTATTATATTAATATTATTATGTATAATTATGTTATATAATATATATATATATAATATAATTATGTTAATATTATTATTATTATTTATATTTTTGATTATAAAAATGTATATTTCTCTCACACATGTGCACTTTGAATATAAAACAAATTAAATTAAATTGAAAAAAGATTATATTTTCTGATTTTACATGCATATTTTATATGATTTTAAATATATTATTTTCTGTATTACGCAAATGCACAATCTGTATAATACATATTTTATTTTTTAAAGAACAAAAAATTGTATCCGTAAAAGTCTTATTTTTTATAAAAACTTATTTTTTATGATCAAATTGCACAGAATGTTTCTCTTATTAAATGATGTTGGTTTATTGACGTCATATTATTGCTCACGGTTTACAATAGTTACAACACGAACGTGTGAACAAAAGAACGGATATAAACCTGTAAAATCAATACCATTCGCGCGCCCTACTGTCAATACTAATTGTGTGTTACGCAGCGTGCTGCGCATACTTGTGTAGCTATAAATTAGATCCGATAATACACAACCGCAGTATGTGAATTAACGAAGATTACATTGGCCATCAGTTGTTCCACGAGTATCGCGCGATTTCTGGTTTTTCATTTGGAACCAGCATATGTTATCGTAGCGTTCTATTTGCTGCCAATGCTTTGTTACTGGCGTAATGAAAACACCATCTGGAGCCAATTTTATCGCAAATAACGCGAGATTATATAACAGATAAAGTATTAACACTTTAATTTTACCCACTCGTGTGAAGAGCAGTAGAGACATTACATTGAAAGAGTGCTACGGCGCTCTTGGAATGCAAAGAGTTAAGCTGAAATTCAAATGAATCAAATCATAACAAGTGTTACGTAGTAGCTTGATAGTAAGTTGTGGATGTGAAATGTAATCTTGTGTTAATTCATTTCGATTAATATAGATATTATAGATTGCCAGCGGAAATTTCCATATTTTATGTTTTTATTCGAGTTTATCTGCGGAGGGCATTGACAAATATTTATACATCTACTTTTGTGCGCAATTATTAAAACTGAAAGCTTTTCTGTAATCCTACGCTTACAATTAGTTGTTTATTCGAAGCAACTGTCAATCAAAAAAATTTGTTACAAGATTTATTAAAAAATATACATACGAAGGTAAAGAAAATACATCAATATCCGAAAATTCAATAACCGTGCATAAACTTTCGAGGTAAAATATTATACTAATTATTTACGTTTACTTAAAAAAAATTTTTTATGTTATGGTCGACAGAAAATATCAACAAAAAAATAATTTAAATATTATTTGGCTTAAAGCATTGTGTTATAAAACAATTTTCTGCTGAATTAAAATTGCGCTAGAATACAAAATTTTTAAATTAAAACATTGATAAAATAATAGAAAAACAATAAGGAATATATTGTTTTTTTAAATCGAGCTTAAGTAATAAAATAAAAATATATTTTTCTTCGAAGTTCTGTTTTAAGTTAATGGTAATTATTGTACTTTTAAATCTAATAATTTCATCGTCGGCAAACCTATTTCGGTTTTTTCTTTGTGGAAAGTTAGTACAGCATTTTTCTCGGAATTTGAATGCCCTAAAACAAATGCATATAAAATCCAAAGTTTTTATTTTTTTATGATAATGGTAAACACGTTTTAACTGAAGTCACTCGAAAGAGATACTATTATGAGAATACATAGACTTTGCATATGCATCTGTATTTCCTCTTTTAAAAACCATATATTCGGCCAAATTTATGATAAAAGATATAGCTTCAAGTGTATAGAAGTCCAAATATAGGGCAAGATAAGCTTTGGTAAACTTTTGCAATGTTCAAACTTCTTGCAACAAAAATAGAGTATAGATATTATATTATCACATGATTGTACCAAATATTATCACATGATTGTACCAAGATGTAAATGTTTAACAATAATTAGACTAACATTTTTTTCTTATAATTAAAAAAATAAAATTGGACAAGATATGTTATACACACTTATTCAAATTATTATAATATTTAAGTAATAGTCAAAATGTCAAAACATCTGCCCCTTAAATTAAATAAAGTTTTGAATAAAAGTTCCTGAGTATTTGTAAAAGTTAGATGAATCAATCTTCACTCAAGCAATGTCTGAAATAAGTAAAGAATAGAAAGCCCCAACTAATAAATTCAATTTATCATGTGCAATTCACAAGAGATTCATAAGAGAAAATTTCAATTACTTTTCATACTTAATTAAACTTTCGATCAATGAAATGTTGAAACCAATGGAAAGTTCTGTGCGCAAGCAAAAAATGTTCCTACGCGCTATTTATCATTTTCTCAACGCAGGCCACTCGAAATTGACAGGACCACCATGTAATATATTGTTCGAAATTTACGCGGCCATTAAAAAAGTTTAAGATTTATAGGCTGTCTTGATAATTAATAGACGTCACGATTTAATACGTGCAATCTGCTATCTTGAATAACACCTTTCCGATACATGAGTTTAACAGCAACGTATCAACGTCAATGTATCGTGCACGCATTTGCATATTTTGAAATTTTGGCTAATCTTAAATCAAACGATATTTCTCTGGCTTGTAAAAACTTCTCTCCTTTCACCCATACTCGCTTTTTATTGCCTTTTTTTTTTACTCGTCAGCGAATAGATCCTTATCTTTGTACTAACAATAAGTACTTCTGACAGAATTCGTAAAACTTATAACGCCCTTATTTACTGTTCCTAACTTCGTCCTGAGATGGAACTTATGCTTTTCCCGAAAATTCCATGAATAAGTACGGTTCCCTTCGGATCTTAAAATTCTGTTAACACTGAGACTTATTAACAGCCATTATTATTGTACTTGTTAGCGCGCAGAAATGTGTTGACGTTCGAAACTAAAATTAATGGATTATACAGCTTTATGAGATTAAGATAATTAGCGTTTCTCATTCCACTAATTTTAACTTATATGTTGTCATTCGAGTAGTATGACTCGAGCGAAAAAATAGTGGTGCGAAACACTCCATATTGTTGAATTTCTTTTCAAAACGTAATCTTATTTCAAGCAAAAATTGAAGCTACAGAAATAATAATTATAAGGTATAAAATTTTTTATAAAAATCATTTTTTGTGTAAAATTATAAACAATTATAAAATTGGTTTGTTATGATCCTTACAATCCTTAAAAATGTTAAAATTATTTGTCTAAAGTTTAAAGTTAATATTTTGTTCGATGCTTTAAATATCTCGTCGATCTAAATGTAATTTATTCGGATTGAGATCGCCTAATAAAACACAAATTGCAAGATTGATTGAAATAATTAAATTAAACTTACTAATAATAATAAGATTAAATATTTAAAAGTAATAATATATAAATAATTTATTCTCGCCTAATAAAACACAAATTGCAAGATTGATTGAAATAATTAAATTAAACTTACTAATAATAATAAGATTAAATATTTAAAATATTTAA
>NW_021852127.1:1150581-1215183 GCF_003651465.1 Formica exsecta
TTATAAATAAATTATTAATTATATTACAAAATATAATATAACCCCCCTATCTTGACGTTAGTGGGAGAAGTTAGTACCTGGAAAGTTTATCCCGAAGAAGAAGCTAAATATACCCAAAACACAGCATTGTTCCAAGTCGCAAATAAATCATATGTAATGAGCGCATTTGATGCATTGAGCGCACATTAATGCGTCAGTTTTCAGTGTACCGCAATGGTTTATCATGTCTTTGCATAATATCCCAATTTCGTATTATTATTATCGAAAATTGTATTTTCAATAACATTATGAAAGAAATAATATCATTATGATATTATGATTATTATTAATTATTGTTACATATTCTTAAAGTTTAAAAATCATTTTTTATATTTAATCAATTTGTTTGACATTAATTTTGAAGAATTATGGCTCCGAATTACCGCTATATTTATAAGGAATACCATTATCTTTTACACCGATATAACATTTAGCGACGGAAACTTGCGCTTTCGCCTGTCATTCATAATGCGTATATAATGCCGCCTCTATAGATTCTACGCGTCCGCGTATATATTTACGCATGCTTGTTTAGGCAACCCACGTGCATGCAATCAATCATACTTTTGTAGGTCCCTGATAAAATTGCCTAACGAAATCTTCTATGGAAATAGCTTTTGAAGAGAGTAAAATTACTTCTATATGTACATATTTACATATATGTTTGCCGCTGATAGTTCTATAATAAGAAATTCTATAATACGCATCCTCGTTAATCATCGCATTTGAATATAAAAGTGTGTGTATATATACATATATATGCAATTATTATATTTTTCTAATATATAAGCAATATAAATGATAAAAAAACATCAATATCTTCTAAAAAAGTATTTTTCTTTTACTGACAATCCATAACCAATAATTAAATATTAGAAATCTTAATTAAAGTAAATAAAAAGATCTATTTCATTATTGTATATGTTAATAAAATATTTGTACAAATTGTAGTTTTGACAGTTAATAATTAGAGGCATATTTATACGCATATTAATACAATGAGAAAAATGTAATATATAATTTCATATTTATTTGCTGGATTTTACGAACAGTATGCCTTTGAATGTGTGCGGGAAAGTTATGTGAATGCATGCTTAGCCAAGTTAGAGTCAGCCACCTGTTACATTATTTCCTGGTACAGTATGTTCAAACTTTTTTTCGGCCTATGCGGCCCATTAACCAAAATTCGTCATCATTTGTTATCTTTTTTGACATTTTATATTAAATTTAAACACATCGATTCATTTTATATATCCTTTCAATTCGTTTGTATTGTTTTATGCTATATTGAGATAAATAATGCCATGTGTACGTACTTTTCATCTGCATGAAAAGTGAATATATCATCGCTTACGTCCCTGTTCTGCATTTCAATTGTAGTATATTTAGGATAGAAGTTATTTAAAGTGTAACCATACGCGAGATCTATGCACATATGTTATGAAAGGAGTTAATTAATGCTTTTATAGAATATATTACCGGTGGTTAAATATATAATATATAATATTGAATCCATAGAAATTAATAATTCTATAAAATTGTCGGAAATTTGATAGATTCCATTGTTATTTTTACTACATCATAAATCATTTTAATACATATATATAGAGACACTTCTTATATACTTTAAAAATAAACAAATCACAAATCATATTAAATTTTCTTGTCAAACAGTAACGTCAGAATTTACATTCATAGAGAAAATTATAGCTTGCTTTCACTCTCAAATGAAAAAGTAGGGAACAACCATTTTCTGCAGCATGCAAAAAAATTACGTACCAATTTGCAAAGTATAAATGTCACTGGCAGATATAAATGACTGGAGCGTCTGGGAGCAAAACGTGCGACGGAAATATCCCATAAAATCTTGAAGATTTTCAGTTTCAAAGAGGCTCCCATAACAAACGGCATTCATAAAGACTTGAGATATTGCCTTTTTCTTTTCTCACAGCTACTTGCAAGATCTGCCAGCGAAAACAGAATAGCTGGAGGGGAAACTTTAAATCAGCTCATTTTGGATAGAGCTAATCAGAAATGCAGCGATCGACCCTGCGAGACGAGACGCGTTCGCACGTGCTGTCAAATGTGTTATTAATTACATAAAATCATCGAAGTACCTCGAGTTTAATTACATGACACGCACGCAGTGTACCTGACAGCCCGCCAAAACGACGTTTAATCGAAAATATTAATAATATGTACTAATACTAGACAAAACAATGAATATAAATGTATGTACATTCAAATAATCGTAATGTTGATAATGTCTCGATAACTTCGATGAATTCGTTGATAATGCGGGCGATCCATCAGGATTTATGCACAACAATGAAACCGTAAAAGATGATAAAAAGCACTCATTGATGCGCTTCTACACATCTTTTTCTTAATTTGACAAAATTATGCAGCGCCAACAGCACATACAAATAATTATCAAATAGATAATTAAAAACGTTGATGTCCGGTCAACGATGCAGCAATTATAAATAAAACATACATGTTGACAAAAAGGAAAAAAGAGAATGCAAGGAAATAAACGCGAGAACATCGTCTGAGATACAATGGATAGAATCTTTCGTTCACATTTCTGTCATGCTTGCTCTATTTTTCTCATCTTACTCTCGATTCGTTCATTTCTTGTTTTATTTTCTTCCCTCCATTTGCTCTTCGTTTTGTTTTACTTCCTTTCGCTTCTCTCTGCCCGTTGTTTCTATTTCTTATCAAAATGGTATTACAGGATGGTCCAAGATCCCTCTAAATCCTTAAGATCCTTCGAGAACTTTGACATCTTAATGTCGATGCTGCACCGACGATCGGACCAGCATTTAACCAAACAAAGACCATAAAACCAATAGATCTGCTCTGCGTTCTCGATGCAGCAATTATAAATAAAACATACATGTTGACAAAAAGGAAAAAAGAGAATGCAAGGAAATAAACGCGAGAACATCGTCTGAGATACAATGGATAGAATCTTTCGTTCACATTTCTGTCATGCTTGCTCTATTTTTCTCATCTTACTCTCGATTCGTTCATTTCTTGTTTTATTTTCTTCCCTCCATTTGCTCTTCGTTTTGTTTTACTTCCTTTCGCTTCTCTCTGCCCGTTGTTTCTATTTCTTATCAAAATGGTATTACAGGATGGTCCAAGATCCCTCTAAATCCTTAAGATCCTTCGAGAACTTTGACATCTTAATGTCGATGCTGCACCGACGATCGGACCAGCATTTAACCAAACAAAGACCATAAAACCAATAGATCTGCTCTGCGTTCTTGTCAAGTCCTACTAATTTTTAGAGCAAACCGTAGCTGTGACCTTAGATCAATTTCCATCAGCTTCAACCGAGCTTTTTACGAGCGACGAACGAATGACGCGTTGCACATGGAATGCTTTATCAGAAGGATACAGCTTTTATAGATCATTTACTCAAATAGCCGAGCAGTATGCGCTTTACCGCATTTTTATTCTTCTTGTATTTTGTTATTTTTGCTTTACGATATAGATGCTCGACGCAGACATTTTCTCTATTGTCTTGTTGAGTTTATGTCATGGCCTATAAAATGCTTTAATTGACAATCCACTGTTCAAAACGGCAAATGTGATGGTTTTCGCGTGTTGGATTGTTTCATATTATAACATATCGCGAAACTTAAATAATTTAAAAAATATTCTTATTGTAGTCATTTTTTACTTAAATATTCTTATATTGTTTTCTTATATTCTATTATTTTATGATAAAAATACTGTTATAATAATATTTTATTACTAATATCGATCACAGAAGATTCTTCTCCATAATCAGGTTTTCAATCTTTGCATATACTACATTGTGCTTTTTTCCTGAATTTTAAATGTAGATTATATTTTAAAATTAATTTTAGATCATAATATATTTAATAAATAATTATATTTGTACTCTTCCTCCTAAGTTAAAATCGTTATATTACAATGATAATAGAAAGGCATTGATTGGGTATGAAACTGTGATGTCCTGACCTCATAACACAGGTATCCGTATTGTATTAATATATTTAACATTCAGGAAATATATATCACAGTCTATTGTCGTTCCGTCCATCAATGACATTTCGTGACAAGCTAGGTTGACGAATTTTCATGCAAATTACGATACGACGTAATAACACGATTCGCGATCGAATCAATAAGCATTAATTGAAATAGAAGCAAAGCAGACCGATCAAGAAGCGTGACTATTGCATTACGCAACACGGTGAAAATTGGAACATTTAGCTGTTGGAATATATTGAAATATATGCCAAGGGATATAGCAAAAGATAACGTCATCGTGTACGATGACCTGCTAGAAAAAAGTTCTTCTCGCAGATACTTTCACATAATTCTCAATCTATCGTGGGTAATCGACAATGAACATTTTCCCGAGATATAAGTTTCCTTGTTTTTCAGGAAAACAAGATCATAAATACATCTCGGCAAAATGTCTTCATCAAAGTAGCCATGCTCAATCTCAACAGAATATTGGAAGTAACAATCGCAGTAATAGCGTCTTTATTTCGCTCTAGAAATAGGTGCTGGTTTATATCTATTTTATTCTGCCGAAATTAAAGTAAAATATATTGTGTCAAATACGTTTACAATTATTCAATCTCGTTATAAAAGATGCATTGGAAAATTAAAATTGTTTATAGAAAATGTTCTTATTCTGTAATTGTCATATCGTGAAGTAAATATATAATTTTGGAAATATAATATTTTTGAAAATAAACATATTTACATATTTTGTTAAATAGCAAAATTGTATATTGTATTTATGTGTATTACATGTGTATTACATATTTTTTCTTTAATAATTTTTTAAATGTATAATACACAGTAAAGCTAAATAAAAATTTATTCAGTGAATGTTAAAAAAAAATAAAAGTTATAGGAATCTCTCAAATGTCGGAGACGAATGAAGGAATCATATTATTTTTAAATGCACTTAATTTTATTTAATATTACGTTTGTGAATAAACTACATAATATAATTTATGTGTAATATTTAAAGTCGCCTGCTTTCATAAATATAAAGTCAAATTTAATTAATATTGTACACGTGCTTGCAAGAATAACTAAAATGGAAAATATTTTAATATGCAAAAATCGATTCAATATCTATAAATAAGACAATAAATTCATTTTGATGTACACATATTCCTAATATGAAAATATATGTATATTCACATCGTTAGAAATAGAAGTTCGGCAAGTAGTTATGTTAAGCAAATGGCAAAAAAATAATGAGTTAAACCGTTTTTTACTTATTGTTAGTCGAAACAAGTTACATAAAATTTTTAGTTAAGTACAATCACAAATTTTTTTGCACTTCTAGGATTAATCTCTAATCTGCCGTTTATTAACTCTATAAGTCACATAAAGTAGATTGGGCTCGTTTTCCTCGATAAGCGCCTCATTTCCAATCCTTCGATAATATTAAATTATTATTCCAGATTATGTAATTTGAATTGATACCTAAGAAAAACTTTAAAAGCGGATCAACTATTATCAATAATTTCAACTAAATATATTCTAAGTATAGATACTTTATATAAAATGACCGATCTTAAAAGCTTATTATTTAACAAAATATTTTTTAACAAATATATATGCGCTAATCTATGTTGTAAAAATTCTTAATAATTTTTTTTACAGTTTAAGTATATATTTCATTGTTTGAATATTTTAAGGTGTTAATCGAGGTATGCATGGAATCGCAGAGATGGTCTTATTTATTCGGGAAATGGCTTGCAGATTAACATCATACCCGAGCGTATTCTTCAGAAATTGAATTTCTCTTTACCCAAGTAATGTCACCTGCATACTAAAGCGATCTGGGTCATACGATAATAATCTTTTTTTGTAGAAAATCGGTCTACGTCCACAAGTAGTAGTATATAAGGTAGAAGACGAGCGCAGAGAAAATATAGAAGAGATTGAACAAATCCAGACTCCCTATTAAAAATTAAATTTGCAGTACCGTTTTCAGAACCTGGCCCCGATCTGATTCGTCTCTCTTTTATCGACTCATGTCACAGGTATAGATATATGCCAATCTCTTTAAGTGTGATTTTGGTATTTCTCCTTCTCATTATTTTAATTTTACAGAATTTAAATTTTTAAACTAGTTAATGATTAAACTTCTATTTTAAGAATATCCGCTAAATATAAAATAATGGTATATATATATGTATCAATGAGAACTGTTTCTACAGTAATTAAATCTCGATGCAAACAATAAAATTTCTAAAGTCATCGAACTTGTAACGTGGACTACTCTCTTTGTGGATCTCTCTATGCAGACAAAGGACGAGCGGAGAGACTCAATTAAACCAGTCCAGTAGCGCAAAAGAAAGCACAATGAGGTGGAGAACAAGAGGGACTGCCGACAATTAAAATACTCGATCAGACGAGAAAGGACGGGAGGTATGAATTAGCTTTGTCAAACGGTGCGTGGGTGAATTATAACTTTTTCAATAATAACCCGTCGATTCACTCTTTACTCGTGATCTTTGACTAGAAAATCTCCGTTCTCCTTTTTTAATCAACAAGCTGACGTCACGCATTGGAAATATCACGTTTACGAAACAGCTGTCGCGTCCTATCGCGAACTTTCGTTTAAAACAATAAACTGCGAACATGCAAAATGATTCTTTCAAATTTTTGAATCGATTCGCAAAATTCATGCTTTTTTTTCCGATGGCAAATCTCATCGAGCAAACTTAGATGAATCAAGTTTGGACAGCAGGGAAATGAGCGGTCCGAAGCAGCTTCAAGAAGTTTTCGGCTTACTCTTGGGATCGTTGCTTGCCAACCGTCCATAAAATTACTACCAGCTCGTAAAAACAAACTAAGATTGGATGTATGCACTTTAAGTATATAAATAAAACTTACTTAAACTTACTAAAACTTATTTTATGTGTGTAAAAATCAAACTAACTATTTTAAATATCCGATTTTTAAAAGTATTCGATTTATAAATAAAATTTCTCTGCTCTATTTATATATACATACTTTAAAAATAATTAATAATAAAAGTACCACCAAAGATTATCAAAAATGTAAAATAATACTGTTACATTCATTAATTTTTGTAAATAGCTGTGCATAAAATTAATTTAGCATTACTATTACAAATATTATAAAAATGTGTAAGAAAATTTTAGTTTTTTTTATGATATAGATGTAGTCTTATTATAAAATAGACATTTGTCTTACTTTCGATATATTAATTTTCGGTTATAAAGTGAAAATTCTGTATGATATAAATAAAAAGTAGATAGATAGCTCTTTAAGATATTCTGCATATAAATCGAAACTCCAGTAATTATACAACATACACGTCAATGAAATTGATCGATGCGTAATAATAATTTATTAATGTTAAGCTTTAGCGGAGAAATGCTAATTTGTAAACGAATCTTACTCACCATTCATATTTGATTTCGTAAATGGCAAAACTCTTCAATTAGCAAATGGATTTTCTGCAGCAAATACAAGTGTGAAACTATAAAGTGACAGACGTTCCGTACTAACGGGCGAACTGACTCGTTAATGATTTTCTCATACTTCAAATAATCATAAATATACTGAAATAGATCTACATATTTTATTATGACTAATGTACAAAATCTTATAAATACAAGAAAAAATTCGTCAATTTTTTTAAAATCAGTTTTTCTTTTTGATTGTAAAGAATCAGCATAATTAAAGAGCTATAGGAAAATTACTGTATTTAAATCTGGATGTGATTAATCAATCATAATTTCTGTCAATATTAACTGTTTATTCTGTCTTCTGTTCTTTTAGTCTGCGTCTTGCGCATTTTGCACGCATTTCATTTGTAAATGTAGTATATTTTCCAGAATTTGAAATGACAGATGCATATATATATATTACAAAACAGTGACCGTTTGGTTTCACCAATGAAAGCATTGGCAGATATATTGAAAGTACAGCATTAATATTTTTTTACGGGAAAGTTGATAAATATTTCAATTATATTTCAATATTATTCCGATTCACACTATTAACATATTGGAAATTTGATCTAAAATTATTTTTTATGGTAACTAAAAAGAACCAATATCAAATAGCTTAATAATGTTGATAATTTAATATTTGTTTTTGTTATTTTAATTAAAATTAAAACAAAAATTAAATATATCTTTCTTCATATAAATACATTTCTATCAAATCGTATATACTATCATAAAATGCAATTAAAATGTCAAAAATATTTCACAGAAATTAGTATTTTTTTCCCTTTCGCGACTCCTAAAGTATAGGAAATGTATATTTATATCTATTTACATTAATTATTACCCTAGCAATAGGTGGGTTATTCTTGTTTTAAGATTTATATATTAAGAATTAAAAAGAATTATTACAAGAACGGTATAATTAAGCTGCAATGTGAAAAAAAGAAATAAATTTAATTTTTTGTGGAACAAAATTTGTATATTTATTATTGTTCTATTGTTTGTATTAATGTAGTGGTTTTGATACGAAAAAATCATCATTAAACTTTAACAATTTATTTTGCTTAGAAATTTTTACTGAAATTGTGTTGCGCATGAAACTGTAAGAATTTCATTAACGCAGACAGCAGCATGAGGTCTTTTTTCTTTCTCATCAGAATAAAGCAAACCCGCCGGTTCTTCCATTAGCAGGATGAAACCTGGAGACGACGTGTGGCAATTGTAATTACGAGGATAATTTTAAGGGTAACACGAGATTCTGACGAAGATGAAAGAGAAGTGGATTATCATGCTTTATCGCGTCTTGTATAATAAATTTTTCACTAATGCGACATAACATTTCTAGACTGTCACATCGAAGATAAACGTAGCCATCTGAGAAAGCGGCGTAATAAGAAAATACAAGAAAAGTTTTGGAAAGTTCCTGTTGAACTTTTATGCAGCAGCTGTCGCGTAAAACGCACCGCAAATCTCACTTTTCGTACGCGACCGGATCAGATACGTAGTGAAAGCGAGGGGGGGATTTAAGGCGGGAGGAGGCACGAACCAAGCATCCATCTCTTCCGTGGCAGCGGCACTGTCGTGTCTGTGTAGGGCGTTTACACACTTCCTCAGCCCGACAAATAATTGTTAGAAAACAACATTTGCGGGTCTGAAAAAATATGCGAGGTACAAGTGGCTGAATCGGGAATCGAACCCGAGTCTTTCGCTTTCCGGGCAACTGCTCTTACCACTGAGCTATTCAGACCTCGCACCTTACGCCACTCTAACACAGTACATACGACTCCAGAGCGATGTTGGAATCTCGCTCAATGGATGCAGTGCCGATTGTCACGGAGAGACGAAATCCCCAGCACGTCTCCAGAGCGGTCCAAATCATAACGATTGAAAATTGGCGCCCGTAGCCGCTCAGCGATGAGTCTTGACTCACCACCAGTATGAATGGAAGCCTCCTTGAGTAGTCCATCCTAAACCACTACGCCTAAGCAGCCCCCTCTTCTGCTCCCAATTAATAATACGATCTTCCACCGTCACCACGTGGTGGATCTAGTGGACAGATTACCAGCACTTACGCTGGCACAGATGTATACACGCTATCGACTATCATCTTACTCACCAGTGAAATTAAAACATCAGATAACATCGAAGATCGACGAGAAAATTGGAAGCGAAAAATTCCCGAACTGATCTTAGCCGGCGGCGGGAATCACAAGCCGATTTAAAAAATCCGAAACAAAGAACGACGATATAACTCCGTCGTCCTTAAACAAGAAGTGCGCGTGTGATTGCGTGTCGGGGCGCGGACTGAGCGACTGGGAGCACAGTCGTCTCCGGTTGTCCCACCCCACGGTTTCCTCAAACCATCCCCTACTCTACTCGTTTCCCTTGCGCCCCCGACCCCGTCATGAAGCTCCAAAGCTCCCAGAACTCACACCCCCGACATTTCCAGTACCGTCCGTCGTCAGCGCCAACGCCCTTGCGCACTAGGGACGTCTATGAAGCGTGGCACCGCCAGTCGGTCCTTTGGCACTCGACACCTCGAATTGTGTTCTCCCACTTGGCATTTGCTCACGATTCTGTTCCACATTTTCATCTATCTGCACCGATTTTCATTGGAGTGCCTGCTTCTTTTTTCCCGAATTTAATCCCACCGCCACTTGCCACCAAGCGCTTGTTAAGGGCGGAATCTCGTAACACCGCATAATAGTCGACGCAGGTCGCGTCTATATATCACTACTACTGCTTGTCTCGGAAACAGTCACAGCATTGATTTACAATTTGAATCACGTTGCAAAAATTTTTCGGTTTAGAACGTTTGAGATATCGAACTGCGCGGTTTTGATTCTAAATGCACAAGGATAATTTATATGGTAGATACGTATATATATTTAAATGCGCAAATTTGTGGCACAGATGATACGATGTTGCTTTAAAGTTTTCGAAAATGCTCATTTAATTAAAGCTATTCCTTTGACTATAAATGTAAATAAACTACGGATATAAAATAATTTCTTAAATAATAAAATTAATTAATTAATTTCAAAAATAATTAAAATTAGCCATTAATGAGATTTTATTTCTTACATACACATTTGGTTTTATTAAAGAATATCTTCTATATTAATAAATATGTGCAATAAAATAATATTTTATAATATATTTATAATTAATTTTATTTTATCTATTTGGTTTTATATTGTATATATATATACTTTTGTTTTCTTATTATTTCTCTTACGTTTTTGCTGAAATTGATTTAACATATATCTTTTTAATAATTTAGCTATAGACCAATACAATGTCTAATTGTTCTTTTTATTTTGTTAATTCTTAAGTTAATTTATTAGGAATATTAAAAAAAGAAGATAGAATTGAATAGAAACAAATCCGATCATTTATGATTAAGTACAGATTCTCCAATCTCCGCTTTTAGTCAAATGCCATTATCTCTAATACGATGTTAGTTTTGATCAGACTTATTTCAGTCTCTCAGCTCGACCCACAGTCTCTACTTCAATTCTGTTCTCGATCTATTTTTCAAATCAATCACACACAATTTTTATTCAGTTCCATTTACTTTTCTTAGTTTTCCAATAAAAATCTGTATGCACAATTATATAAATATTATGCTGCATAAAGATGCTGAGCTTTAGCAAATACTGATGCATAACAATTATTTAAATAAAATTATTATAAATCTACATTTATTTTATTGCGTTTTATTTTATTAGATTCTGAGTTCTTCGATAATTATATCCGAAACTTAATAAATCTCTATCACAAATTTTTATCGAGAAAATAAAAAGAATCAGCATGATTTTATATAAAAAAATCCTGAAGAATGTGTCCGCGCTTATTCTTCCCTCAAAATTACCGATAGTTAAGGTGTTATCAGTGATTCAGGGTTAGTGGGGTATCGAAGATGGGCGAAGAGAATAAAATGCTCCATTGGGAATGAAATAGAGTGAAGTTCTCTAAGGTTTGAAAGGGATAACGAAAAGGGTCGCCATAAGCTCTGACTTCGCAGATGTTTTAAGGCATTTTCTCTCTCTCATAATATATGCATACATGTATTACAAAATATAAAGATATCTTTTTTTTACATATTAAATTTTAAATCATTGTCAGAGATCGAATTTGTTTGTATCGTACAACAAATGTTTTACAATAATAAATAAACATAATTTATTTCACATTATTACAGAAGAAATTAACATCTCGATTTTAGATATTTTCCGCGACAATCTCTTCTTAAGTTATCAGGAAATTTGGTTGGAAAGATAGCACATTAAAGCGGTTAACGAAGAACGGTTTCCAATAACAATTTCTGTCAGACTTGAGACTATTTCCACCCCCTAAGCTGGTATAAACTGGGATCAATGATAATCTTCTCAAATCATAGTCAGCCACAAAGTACATGCTACCATGATCTTACATCGTAATAACACAATATCCCGTGACAGAAAACTTAACTGACACAAAAATTAGCTTGTTTTAGAGTTTTTTATGAAATTGAAATAGCCTATCGAAACGAATATGCTTTTAATGATTGGTACTAAAATTTTGAAATAAATGTAAATAAAAAAGCCGGCTATTAAGACGATTATATTGACTTATATTATTGTTACGTTAGTGCAAAGAAATATGAGATTTATATTTTAATACACAAAATATACTTTTCTCTTATTCTCTATAGTATTCACGGAAAGTGGCAGAGTGCACTTGCAATGTCTGGGAGTGGCGTTTTATCGTAAGATGCATACGCATATTCCCGGAGCACTCCACATCCAGAAGCTGACTGAATTGGGTTTTGGTATAATACAGCTGAGTACTTTAAACATTTTTTTTTTTGCGTTTTGGCGAATATATGATCTGAATGCATTGAGAAATAGCAATATATATATTGTACGTTATATGTAATCTATATTTTTGCATTTTAATATTTTCAGAATTATGTTGAATTTAACGCAATTTATAAAAATGCTTAACAATCGTATTGAGATAATGATATAACTTAAGGAGAAAGCGGATTAAGCATTTCTTCTTAAAAAGTCGTTTTTGTAAAAGCCCATGCATAAAAGCGTCTTCTTGCAATCTTATATTCGGTAATTGGATGCCTCACATGCAAATGTGCAGATATTTCCGCATTATAGTCATGATGACCGCATCACGACTATAATGTTGCTCAAAATGTGTGAAATTAAATCCATTTGTAATTCTCATTCCACAATGCCGTGTAATTGCATTATGATATTTACGTCGCCAACGAGACGCTTCGAAATCACTAGACGTTCGAAGCTATATAATTTCCATGAAATGGGAATGATGGGAAATTCCACGCAATCAAGCGAAATACTCTAGCCTATAATTTAGCATCTACTACATATTCCAAGGTACGATGTCTTTTGTATAGCGCTTAATTAAAACTATTTTTTAATGATCACATTTTAGATTGTGCGTAGATACACGATTTGCTAATTATTTCACGAAATAAACGCACTTTAACAAATTAATGAGTGTAAAGCGACAAAATATAAATTATTATCGTTTCTTAAGTACAGAATCTATCTATAGTATAATAACTTTTTTATAATAACTTTCTATCTATAGTATAATAACTTTTTTCTTTTGCCAGATTGACTACAAATTCATAAATACATTCATAAAAATTTCGACCAATCTATCCTTCGTATAAGGCGCACTCTACTTTTTCCATGAATGCGCAATTCTTCCTCACAAAGGACTGGCCCGGCATACTAGGTCAAACGAAAGTATTATATCATTTCTATATTGAAGCATACGTTGATGTACTTTATATTGCGAAACAGGGTAAAAAGTCACTAGTAAGGTAAAAAGTCTTATAAGAAGGCATGATAAAATCAAACTTGTATTTTTCTCGAGAGAGTAAACTAAAATTAATATCACTTTTTAATAATCATTTTATTGTAAAGTAATAAGTTTTTTTTTAATGTAAAATTTAAGAAATATGTTATATATGTTTTTTTTTCTAAAGATTAAATATAATTGGAATTCTTTAAAGAAGATAAAATTGCACCAATACTACTATACGTATCAGCGTATCTGACCAACATTGAAGAAAAATCAGTTGGCATTCCGGATGTTAGTTAAAGGGTTACTAGAGCAATCGTGCGAAGAATAAAACGTTCGTTATACCAAAACAGACGATCGTAAAAGAGTAGAACGTAGCGAATCACGGGAAGTAGTTGCTAAGAAAAGACTGGAAGTACTTTTGCAGTATTTAAAATAAAAGAGAACTGTTATTCTCATAGAACTTACAAAAACATAATTAAAATTTACTGCAAAACACATGAAAATCTAATAAAGAGAAAATATTATTAATTGTCATTCCAATAAATTTATATAAATGTTTAATACAATTAATTATATTTGGATATAGGAAGAATATATATGTGTAAAATGTAAAAAGGATAATTAATGATATATACTAACAAAAATAGATAAAAAGTGATGTGGCAAGAGATAAACATGCACCAGCATCAACACTGAATAATTAACAGATACCACAGGATTTTCGTGAAAGATAACTACTCGATGTGTTATGGTCTCTTTTCTAATGCAATACTGGTAGTGTGCAATAGATACTAAGAGATGTTAAACTCGAAATGTTATTCGTTTCAGTTATTAGCTCATGCTGCCCCGGAAAACGCACATGGGTTCTCGAGAGAGATACGCGCAGAGAATCCATCTAGAAAACGGCAGAAACAAAAGCTTTGTTAACATTGAAAGCAAAGCGTACAGTTCTTTACGCAATAGTTATTAGTAAAATGCTTTACAATATAATTTAGTATTACAAACGAAAATAACTCAGCAAACCTCTTCTCTTGTCAAAAACCTCTTTGATCTTTTATTCTTTGTGAACGAACTTAAAATTTGGTTTGCCTGACATATCGCTCTGCTGCATCCAATCGCATCAATTTGTTTACAAATAATTTCTACCTCAATACAAAAAATTCCCCCTATGCAACTTTTGCGACTTTTTCTTTATTTTCTTTTTTCAAAACTCTTTTTTCTTTTCTGAGTCCATTAGATTTTTGGAAAAGAAAAGACGGAATTAAAACGCTTTTCTCTATCGTAGTTTATACAATACAGTTTTTTTATTATTTCTTTGCGAATAAATATCTGCGGTAAATTTCGTAGCATTTATTAGCAAATATAAATAAATATCTCATTATATGATCCTTTTCTTTCAGATCATATCAGATAAAAAACAAAGAAATGTGTTTCTACTTAGCGGAAAGTGGTTGAGGAATATCGGTAAAATAAGTGAACCGTATTCTTCGTTTTAATGAAATGCAAATATTGCAAATACAGTTTATGAATATCGTATTCAAAAAATAAAAGAATTCTTGAACAAGTTTAACGCGAGATGGAAGTACTCATTTTACTCGTTAAAGCTCATCGGTACTTATATCTACTACGTCTTATTTCCTTTTATCTTAAATATTCGCAAGTCATTATGTATTCATTAATATATCGTTAAAAAGAAATAAAACGCAAACTTAACCATAGGATTTGTATCTATCCTATATATTCTAATCTTATATATATTTTGTTGTATATTTTATTCTTATTATTAATCAGTAATTATGATACGGTATTTCTCGATTGAGCACATAGAATTAATTAATATTGACACTTGTAGGCGACAACTCTTATGATTTGACTGATAATTGTCTTATCAGAGAAAATCAATATGTTATGCGTAAGCTGATCATCAAATTTATTTATGATTACATGTTCGTTTATAAGTTTGATTTGCAATATTTTATACTAACTATAGTTTCTTTCTTAAGTGTCCCGCGCATCTAAGCCAGCTGTGTAAAATTTAGGTTTTTACCTAAAACTTAAAATTTTTTACTTGATCACTAATTTGCATCCCGATTCTCCATAATATGCAAATCTTAAACGCAAAAAAAAATCATTAAAAGTTTACGACGGTTTTTAGAAAGCGCGGTTTCTTCCATCCCTTTTTGCAATTTACCACATTATTCTCTGTGAAGCACGTAAACTTTTCTGATAGTAAGATCTTTTCAGCAACTTCTTTTCACGTACTGCTAATCTCGTTGGTTTCGTTCGTGTCCGATCGGAGTTTCTTTCATTCTTCTACGGTGTTTCATATGCCATAGCGTAAGTTACAATGTACGTTTATAATAGTGGAGTTGTCATACTGAGGAAAGAGGATTAAGTTTGAAAAGAGCTCAATCCTAGGATATCAATCCTAGGATATTTCATCTTAACTTAACGATCGGTGGAGTCTGTCGAATGGATCTTGAACTTTCGAGGAAAGACAAAATAAGACTATCGGTAAAGAAAGTCGAAGGAGTAACTACTATGGTTAGTTAAAAGTTTTAAGTATCTTCTATCTCTCGTCAATCTTTGAATTATGATCTTCGCGCAGCAAACTTCTCATTTTCTCTCTAAGAAACTTTCTAACTATTTTATAAAATCAATATATTGAATGTAAAATTAAATCAATAACGAAGAAAAAAAAATTTCTAGGAAAAAAAATAAATATATTCTCTTGCTAAACTATAAAATTAAAATTAAAAAATACAGAAAGTGTGACATTACAGAATAATATGTGCATCTATAATAACAAACTCCAATTAACAGATAGATTTAGATTGATTTAATTCGAATTTTCTAGTCTAGCAAAAGAGTTATTTTTTTCTTATATAGGCATTTAATTACACAGACCGATATTTACGAATATCCATTAATCGGTGGGCCATTTATTTCTGGTAAAAGCTCGAAGTAATTGGAAACTGCAGAAAAGGGTGTTTTATCGACTATCTTAACGGTAATCTGAAGCAGCGTGTAAAACTTAACTCCTCTCCACCAAAAGATATCATTGTTGCTGCAAAAAAAATAATATTGTACTTTGGCATATCTGTTACCAGAGGCGGTAAACAACGATCTGTTACTACTGCAGCAAGCGGGCAGTAGCTTAATAGACCTGCCAATCTATACGAAATATCAATACAGAATACAACACAAGATCTATTATTTCGCGCATTTTATCGATATCAGAAGTAATGGCTACCGTTAAATAAAGAAGCAAATCCGCAATTGATTTCCGATTAAACAAAGCGATACCCGAAATCGAATGCTTATCGTTTTCCCGAAACTATTCACGACGCTATCGTTATCATTTGCTGTAGAATTGTTGAACGAGGGGGAATCACAGATCTCCATTAAATTTAAATTTCTTTTTATCTCAACGTTGAAATCACAACTTGGTGTGAGAAAAAGAGTTTTTATTCTTATCATGAATACCCTGATTGGAATATTTATAAATTGGCAAAATATAAAAAACGGCGTGTTCACTTGTATAGTATGGTCAATCAATACAAATCGGATCATGACCGTATTTTGCCGTGTGTAATTTCATTTTTGAATAAAAATTAAATATTGGTGGATATAGAATTCTAATGGAATAGAGAAAAAAATTTAATCTTGTTTATTATTCGCAAATCAAAATCTTAATATAAAAATAAATTTAAAATAAACTCATTTAATTACTCATTTTTTAATAAAAAATCAAATTTTTCCGTACATATATAATGAATAATAATTATTTACATTTACCTTTAATTGTAAATTATTTTTACGAACTATATAATATTAAACACACAAAGCAATTATCTTTAAAAGTTTTTATTATTATTATAAATAACATAAAAGTATGCGGAATTATTTTAGAAATATATATCCTAGTACTTTGGAGCATTTTTTTATCAATAAGGACATGGAGTGGCACAATTGTTAAATATAATTGCATTATCTAATACTAATAGAATTTGCTACATTCCTGTTTTAGACAGGTATAAAGATATTTTGCTTTCCCGGCTATCATTTAGAATACTTGTCCTCTTTTATTATTCCCATGTTTTACCTTCGAGTGCCAAACGGTCACACATGTTCCTCGTGATAGCTATTGTTCCAAATCTAACGCCTTGGGATTTTTCCTAATATCTGCTTTTATGTGAAACAATGGCGAGACTGAGTATTGATTTTTGAAATATTTAATATCTGATAATATACGCTGAAGGCATCTTTTCCATTGATGTGATCGAAACGCGTGCATATTTGTTCATATCACGATTCAAGTATTATTTTTGCAAGACGAGAAGGTTTCATCGAACCTACGTGGCAAACAGGCATAGCGGAAAAAAAGCCACATATGACAACTGCGAGTTTTTATTGATATAGCTCGAGTTGCGTTTCGATCTCGGCAATATCTGGATTTCATCTGACTGAACCGTTATACTGCAGGTGTTGCGCATGTAGAGATTTAATCCGTTAATTTCGATGCAAATGCCAGAAACAGGAAACAAGGGAAAGCCGGCATCTGTATGTTGACAAAACTACTACCTGCAATGCTTACTGATGTAGTTTATGTCTTCTGGAAGTGAATGAATGATCTATGCATAAGCTCTTAGAAGAGCCCTGTCCCCTATGCATAAAATGATTCATAGACGATAAAAGCCGAAGTTGCTAAAAATTAGTAAATTGAAATTTCCGTGCTGAAGAATTTAATAGA
The DNA here is from genome assembly GCF_003651465.1 of Formica exsecta. Lineage (NCBI taxonomy): Eukaryota > Metazoa > Arthropoda > Insecta > Hymenoptera > Formicidae > Formica > Formica exsecta. Next base: position 1,168,702 of record NW_021852127.1, read on the forward strand.
TTAAAGAATTTAATAAATTTCTCAATTATTTGTCACAAAACAGACAATATTGATTTCTCTGCAACATCCTGAAATATGAAAAGAAAACATGAGAGAATAATTTTATTTTCCAATAAACATCTTATGAGCTTGCGAAAGATTAATATTATACTTTCAACGTTTATCGTGATTTAAAAAGAATTTTAATAAAAAATTAAATTTAATATATTAAATAATATTTTTGAAAAATTGGCGTTCTATTTATTGATAACAATATTTTTATGTAAGAGCGTGAGTTTCATTAAGCCACATATACACAATTGCGAGAATCAAATTTAAGTATTATCGATATCATATTATAACTATTATCTTATAAAAAGGATGTAACAAATATAAATATATATCATCGTAAAGTGACTTCTTAAACAGAAGTACATTTCCATGATACATAGTATGCTATAAACATAATTTTAAATTATAAGAAATCTAAGATTTATTTATGATTAGAACAAAGTTCTAACCATACACACGTAACGCTTTCGTAAAATATGGAACTAATCGCTACTTTCCGTATAATTGAGATCTTGAATCCTTCGATACGGAATATGTCGAAACAGCACTTACGATTACCCTCGCACGCGAGAGGCGATAGGATAGATGGAGAATACTCGTCCATAGAGATTTAGCAGATTCCCAAAGTTAGACGACCAGATTTGCCGACAACGAAAGGCCAAAGCGAGCAAGTACGATCGAATAAGGCCTGTAATGCGACAGTGAACAGATGGATCGGTATGTGTGGTAAGTGTCTATATAGAGATATGGTAGTTATATAGTAAGTTATTCTGTAGAGAACTTCATGAGATTTTATGGCTGACGCGTGCACTTGGAAATCTTGAAACAGTATTAACTCGTCACGTTCTACTTTAATCCTAGTTGAGTTGTCTTTCGTTTTATTTATTGTTCTGTTGTACTCTTGACTATATTTTAGAAACTTTGAAGATCTGCGTACTTCAAACTTTAATAATATATTCTATATTTTAGCAAATTAAAAAAAAATTAATGTGAAAATTAAATTTAAAAAAAATTAATCTTTAGAGATTAATAGTGTTGTCCATAGATGCTATTAATATCATTAAAGTCGAGGTCTGTGGAAGAAGAAGCGACCTGCCTCTAACTCTGTAATTTATCGAATGCTTTCTCTGTCAGATTTGTTTTTTATTCTCTCAGCCGTCTCAAAGTTTTGACCTTTCAAGAAGGAAGTTGTTTGAAGTCTGAGTTCAAGATACGCTAAAGACGGTAAAAGTACTTTAGTGAAACAAATATTGGTTTGGAAGAGTCGCAATCAATATATATCTCCACATATTTATAGACAGATGGAAATATAAGATAGAAATGTAAGGAAAATCTCTCTTTTTCTCTCTTTCTGTGTATGATATCTTCTTTAATATATTTTACATCAAAATTTATTTTATTTTTCGTGAAAGAATTTGATAAATATTATGTATAAAATCTTTTAAAAAATAACGCTTCTTCTTTAAGATAGCTCTTGTGAATACTAAAAAATATTTCATTTAAGAATAATGATTTCTTCTCAAGCATTGTCAAAGAAAGCCGTTGATCCAGAATATACTAGGGTTGTATATTGGGTTGTCAAAGTGCTGAGTGCTGACTTTCCACAATGAGAAGTGCTTCTCCATTTACGAAGATAATGCGGTGCTCCGAACGTGCCGACGTACTCGAGTTTTAATGCATGCTTAGACAGCTTAAATTTACGATAGAATTTAAAAATAAAATTCGAAAGGGCCATTTTTGTACAGACGTAATAATAATAATAATATTGATCAATAAATTTAGTGTTTATTAATTTACGGGGATGAAATAAAATGTTAAAATAAAATGTTAAATTTCTATCCAGATTCTTTCCTCATATTCTTTTTTCAGCAAAGAGTATATAATATTGTCATTTTGTAAATGTCCTAAAACAAAAAATCATTAAAATCATTAAAAAAAATTTTCTTCGTGAAATAATACAGCATCTAAAATAAAATAATTTTAAAGAAATAAGAAAATTCTTTAGTTTATGTCAGATTACAAAACCAAAAAATCTTTATAGTTAAATTTATTTTTAAATTTATTTTACGCTATTATATAAATAAATTCTTGCTTACAAAAATATTTGTTTTTCAAATCATTGGAATGCACATCATCAATAATATCCAGGTATTTTGGAACATGACATGTAATAAAAGCATTACTTTAGCAACACGCCTTAATCGCATCGCATCAATATTAGGATTTCTTGTTATGGAATCAAAATAACTATTTTAGCCGTCAAGAAGAGAAACCTAAAAGTTAAAATAAGAAAAACAAACTTCGATAAAATATATATAAATATAAAAAAGATTTTAACAAGAGATAATATAAATTATTAATTAGATTGTCAAATAAAAAAAAAACACCTATATTAAATGTTGATTTGTAACATTGATAAATTAAACAATCTGATTATCATGTCATAATCGTAAATAAACAAGTAGAATTATTGATAAAAAAAGAGTTTTTTGGTTTAAAAGAAAAAGGAAAAGAATAATGAAATATCACAGATTTGTAGAATTAACAATAAGAGAGATGACTTTGCATGAAATATGAAACATATTACTTTCACTGAAAATCGCAAAATGCATTTTGTGTCAACATCCGATTTTCACGCAGTATAACGAGAGATAAATGACCTGTGAAACGAGGCCTCCAATGTTTTTCGGAGAAGATTTCGACTGTCAAAAAGATTTATCGTCGTACTTTCTACACTAAACGTTTCCAACGAGATTCGTCTATCGAGCCTTTGAGTCCCTATTTTCAACTGCGAAAACAAGAAAAAGATTCCAATATTTATTTAGTACTTTTAAATATTTTAACTATAAAGCTCAAATATTAAACTAAATTTTAAAAAATTATGTATATATATACAGGATGTTTCCTAATAAGTGGGAAGTATTGCAGTGGTGGATTAAGGATACAAAAATAAGAAAAAAAGTTAATATAAACGATATATATCTGATATGATTTTGTTTCCGAGTTACAGCCTGTTTTATTTTCTATCGGATTATCGGTTTGCTGTTTATCTGCAAGATTTGAAGGATTTGAGATCTTGCTAATCTATAAACATGAATATGCGTTGTTTATATTGTAAATAGTACGGTTCGTATCTTGTGCTCAGTGAAAGTAAAGTGTTAATATCGTATGTTAGGTTGCTATTAACGCAATAGTCTATGTTTAAAATAAAAATTATGCCTTGGTTAAACAATGAAATGGCAGACATGCATCTCATATATGGATTTTCATATATGGATGGTAATGCAGTCAAAATTAGACTTTTGTATGCGGAAAGGTTGGAAATTTTGGAAAATAAAACAGGCTGTAACTCGGAAACAGATTCATATCGGACATATGTTTATATGAACTTTTTTTCTTATTTTTGTATCCTGAATCTACTACTGCAATACTTCCCATTTATTAAGAAACACCCTATATATATATATATATATATATATATATATATATATATAAGGCTTGTTTATCATAAAAAATATTTATTAGACAAAAATTTTTTCAAAGTCCACAAAAATCAAGCGCACACGATCCCTCTCCGCTTCGGGCGGAGACAACAAATGCGTGTTATTATTCTACCTTGCGGGATGCACAGGGACTTGGGGGAAGACTTCGAGATGCCAGACCAGTACTGGAAGCCGGTGGGGCCAGACAACTGGTACTTCCAGCCTTCTTCAGGCCCAACAGAGTGTTAGCTATACTAGCCTTCACGGCCTTCATACTTGCGCCCTGATTAATCGACCAATGGATTTTAAATAGATTAATACTTTTTCACACCACATTCGAGTTAAATTCTATAAAATAATCGAAAGATGGTCGCGCCATTTTGTCGTAAAAAGTGTACGTTGTTTCATCGATAAAGTATAGAATCTGGGTGTCACCTACAGAATTTAGAAATGTTTTTATATCTGTCGTTTTATCCACATAAATTTGGAAACATATTCGGTGGAAATAAAATTTAAGTAAATTATATATAATTTAAGTAATATTGATATTCCACATGAACATTATAAAAATCTAAAGTTTTAAAAGTCTGTTCTGCAGAACATTAAAAATATTACACATATCTAGATTATATACTTTACCGATAACGGAGATATTAGTTTCGTACGAAAATGAAAATTAAATTCTTATCTATCTACTTGTATATAAATTGGTAATCTAAAAACCAAGGTAAGGTCAAGGCAAGCTTATACAAAAAACCTTCACCTCCCCGAAGTGCGTATTCAATTCGTTTTATTGCCAACAACAGGATGTGAGTCACGCTTAACAATCTCTGCTTTCTATGTACAAAATACGAAGATAGATGCGTTTAAAGATGCACGTGAGATTTTTCGTACAATCCTTTAACCACACGATATGTTATCAAGCGCTTCTATATTTTACCGATATGTAGTAATGATAATTACTTGTTGATTTTTCCGCGTGATCAGTGTTCGAAATGTTATGTCGTCGAAATGGATGTTATATAAAATATTGATCTCTTTAACTCATTGTCAATGAATAAAAGCAATAAATAAATTAAATTAAATTAAGTATGTTAAATAAGTTAAATATGTTTAAAAAATTAATTCTCTAGAAATATGTATATATATATATATATATATTAATAAAAATATACATATATAAATGAAAATAAAGCTCTTATTTCTAATTAAATAAAGAATAGAGATAAAATATCTCATATAGAATAAAAATTTATCGAGAAATCAACATAAAATTAGAAATACGAGGGAACGTAATATTCGGCAGAAGTTATATGAAGCTATGATACGAAGGAGACTATAATGCCCCAAGTTATCAGATGGGAAAATCATTGTGGATGTCAGAAATATAACTATATTCCAGATAGCACATATTGGTTTCATAAACGTTTCCTAAAAGTATCTAATGTAGGAAATATTTATGAAATCAACATGTGCTACTTCGAATGTTAAATACGGTATTTTGATGATATATGGATAATATATTATATTAATCACATATATAACATTTAATATAAAACTTCACGTGCGTCCATTAAATCATTTAGTGTATTATCTAAATATTTACCTCTCTCTGATGACTTTTCCTCTTAAAAAGTTTTGCAAAAATACAATATTGTAGTGAAATTATCTCAAAAAATTCTTTTTAAATTACGATTTATTCGAAAATAGAAAAAATTACGTTTAATCTTTAATAAAAATTATTGAACACTTATTGGTTCTTTTAATTATATAAAATATAATAGAACATCGTATTAGATTCAAAAGATAATTTAATGAATCAAATGTAACACACAATGACAGCCTAACAGTTTAGTTACTTACGAAACATTTAAGACAAAGTATAACTAGTTTAGGGAACTAGCAAGGGTAGGGGTTGCAGCTATTTGCATAAAACCCGAGATATAATGGATGGGCGAATGAAGCAATCAGGAAGCTTTCATAAGAGAAATCCGTGTCTCCATGATTAGCTTGCGTATCTAACGAGCTTTATATCTTATGTAAATTAGTGTACATGCTGATATTATGTTCGTGTATTTGCGTAATAACAATTTCATCAGTTATACATATGCATCTCAATTAATACCTAACTATACGCCCGTATGCGGAAAAACTCCTATACTAGAATCTAAATGTATTTAAAATCTGCATGTAAAAATTTACATTGTAGAAATAATTACATATTTTAAAACTTTAACAAGAATTATAAAATATATTCAAGCGAGACTTTTTTAATGCATGCTTCTCGTAAATAGAAGTAAAGAGGTTCATGTATTTCTGATATTTATTGTGGATTAATGCACTAAGTCTTCTAATTATAATTAGCATATAAATAAAGCTGCGAACACTATCTTTATTTGCTCAGAACGGTAGCATGCAAGATAATATTTTAGACACTAATCTAATATTATAAAAAATAAACGTAAATGTATTATTACTGATTTACCTTTAAATCTTCGTATTTTTTTACAAAATTTGAATTCAATAATTCACGATCTTGTCCAAGAACATATGCAATTATCATCAAAAGACAACATTATGCAATATAATTTAACATTATATTTTATTTGTTGGATATGTTTTACATTATATGTATAAAAAATATATAAAATATATGTAAAATTGCATAATTATAGAGATTTCATCTACTCGTTACTTATCCGAAGATATCACAAATTTAAAAAAATAAATTCATTTGCGAATATTTATAGATATATAATAAGACATGTTTTATAATATTTATGTATATATAAACAATTGTGTTCTGTACTTATTTTAAACTATTACAGAGTCTATGAGCAATGAAATATGAAAATATACGCATGCACAAGATAGATATTATGTAGATTTCATTACAATACATGCGGCATATGGCAATATATTGCGTGTGATAAATATTACTTCCTTTCACAATGATGTATGAGTAGTATCAATAATCCGACATAATCCGATTAGATACAGTGAAAAGATTAGTATCATAACATGTTTCCTAAAATTTGCACGTCCTACGAGATATTGTTATTGTAATCGTATATCTTTCGTGTTTAACGAAGTGATATGTGTAGACATGTACCGCGCTTACGCATGACGGCAATATGTCACTTTGAAAATCAATATAAATGCCTTATAATAATAACGAGTTATAAGGTTAAAAAGGCTTTTTTATAGCACATATACGCTTATATAGCTGCATATTAGAAACTGACATCGAGCAAATAAAAATAATTGGGTAGCCTTGAAAGTATTATGTTTTAAGTACTTTTATGATAATTATTATCCAAAAAACTGTCATGAAAAATATAATTATATATTTTTTTATACATTTCTTTTTGTCTTTTTTCTTTTTTATTAACAAGGAAAAACACATGTAAAAAAATTTATATTATTTCCAGCTTCTCTCGAACGTGCACAAAATTAATGCAGTGCTTTTACTGCTAATTCCAGGAGAAGCACTGCAATGCTTTTATTCATTCAATATTAATACTGAATATACAGTTATATAAGTATATATGCTATGATAACCTATCTTTATTCTTTCATAACTTGGTTTTTAAAGCCCATTCGAAAGAATGGTTTTACACATATTGATAGTATGATATCTACCATTTCTGTAAACTTCAGAAAATCGGTTGAGTAGCTCTTGTTAGTTTTAGATATTTATTGCTAAAAAAACATGTAAAATTGTACATTATGATTTTACTAACTCAGTATTCATTTACTTTATTATTATTTTATACTGTACTTAAATTTTTTCATTAATCAAAATTAAAATTGAGAAAACTAAAATTAATATAAAAATTAAAATTTTATAGTATACATATATTCGTATTTGTCATTCTTATTTATACATATATTTACATGAGCAATATACCATAAACTAAAATTAATTTGTGACAGGATAAATAATTTTATAACACAATATATTTGTTTTAATTACATAAGATATGAATTATTATAATTTGAAAATATTGTGCTTTAATAGTAATATAATGCATTTAAAAAAGACATAAATATTCATGAATTAATTTGACTTTAATATTTTCTTAATACTACATTTCAATTGGCAAATTTTATTAATACCTAAAAATAAAAGGTAGATTCTTTCTCTAAACAATTTCATTCTATTCTTCTGTTATATATAATTCTATACAAAGAGAGAATAGCATCAGTTTCTCTCTATTACATTAGTATAATAGTTAAAATAGTCGTCATTATGTAAATGCAAAAATAAGAACGTTTTGATAAAATCTAGAGCTATTAAATAAAATTCACGTGAATGAATACTTCCAGTGCATTTCGTATTTGATACGGCAGAGATTCTGCACAGATAGTGCACGAATATATGGAAAGAGGTTAGATTAAAAGATAGTTAAGTATATTTAACTGCACTATTTTACTAGCTGAAAGGTACGTTATAAAGTATACGAAATGGTAGGTGCTATAGTATTCTTTAATAAAATTTTACGAAACGACGTCTATCAATCAATCGGTCCATCGGTTCATTTAATAAATTTTGCATGGCCGCAATCTGTTGATGTTACAGATCAAGATAAATGACTAACATTTGGCAAAGTTTTTGTTATGTGTATTAAACCATTATCGAATATGAATTAATATACAATTCGATTTTAAATCTATCAATTTTAAGGCTTAGTATCAAAATAAATTTCTTGAATATGCGCGAACAATACGAAAAAGAAAATGCGAACATTTGATCACTCGAACAGAACGATAAAAACTTATTGTTATGCAGTAAAAGAAAATCGAAACAGATTTAAGAAACGATTTCTGGAGTAGAATTAAAAAGAAAAAAAAATAAATGCATCGATGAAAGAATATTTTTTAATAACTTAACAAACTTAACTTCTATATTTGGTCAAAATATTATATCTTATATCTCTTATATACCTTATAACTTATCTTATATTTTAATATCTTATCTTATATTTGGAAGTTATTTTTTATTATTTATTTATAAAGTATATAAGATTTATTACTTGCTATTTATACTTTCAACTTTGAGCGTTATGCGATATTACAACTAAACAGTATACATGACGGTCGTTCAGAAATTCAGTCGAGCATTATAAAGTTTCTATTGTATTTTTATCGCGTAGTAAACTAAGAACTCGCCAAATAATCGTCACGTTTCCTAAATTACCGTCTTAAGGTCACGAGCAAAAAAAGTGGGATAAAACTTTCATTCCACCAAACCGCTGCGGAGAAAGATCCTTAAATAACTCTTCTCCTTCGTTCTTGCGCAAAAGTTCCCAAGAGGATCATACTCTGCGAAGGTGAGATCGTTTCTTATCATCTATCCCGTCAGTGATGTCTAGATGCGGTGTTCGTGAATCATCAGTAGAATTATTTCGCGCTCTGACACGGCAAATTTCAGAGAGTGATAAGGTCTGCTAACACAGTTCCGCCGACCGGCAGTACGTTACTAAAAGCTTGCGTCGGAGAAACTAGCCGATATACGAAATGTATATTACGCAAAATAGCCGAAGGAGGGCCACGAGGGTAAATGGGAACGAAAGCGGTATCGCCGGCGTCAGCAATAGTTCTGGTGGCTAACCAGAAAAGGTGGAACGCTGTTGCTAAGCAACTTGTTGCCACGGGCGTCCATATAATACGATGAGAGAGAAAGCTCACTATGTCATGACGACGTAAGCGATGCGAGAAAGGCGGCAAAATTAGAAGAGATGAGGATCGGTCGGTTTCAAATAATAAAAGTTGTACCGAGAGAAAGTATGAAGAGAAATATTTATAGCAAAGCTCTGCAAGATGAAAGAAAATGAATTTTACATCTTCAAGTTTCTATTCAAAAGAATAAAAAAAGATTTTAGTGAAAGTAAGTAAAAGTTTTTCAATGTAATCTTGTATAAAAAGAAAAAATTTATTTGTATATATGTATAAACTAAATTTCTAAAAACTTTTATTTTTGTATTTGGATATTCTATTAATTTATTTTAATATATATTGTACACAAATTATTTATCACAAATATGTCTACAAGAAAAATAATTATACTTTGATTTTCTGAGACTCTGGAAAGAATAGATTTCGCGCGATATATACATAAAAAATAAATAAAAGTTTTCCATCGGATAAAAATATGTCGATTTGCAGAATTTAATATAATTTTTTCTAAATTTATGCGTAGATATGCGTAAATATGTATCAATTAATCATATTAAATACAGCGTTAACTGTATGAATGTTTCTTAATACAAATGAAAGAATATATAAGAGAGTCTAGTAGAATAGATCAACGTATGATCAGTCCTATGTGGGTAGCGAATTTATTAGCGAACGGTTGTCCACAAATTTGCATCAAGCGCTACGAGAATGCGCAAACGCAAATGTAATTTTGCCCTATACTTTGAAATGTCGAAAGCAAATGATTTCGTGAAACGGTAACATTTAGCGTCGTGCAAGCCCATTAACTTGTGACCTGTGAAATATCACGATCAAAGGATACGATGCGACAATGGGACCTTCGCATCCGCCTCATACGAGGTCTACTTGATCTACTGAACAGTTCAGTAGAAAGCCTGTATTGTGTTACGACAACTGTCAGCCACGTAGACTCCCTAAACAAAGCTTCTATTTACGAGATGCTATGAAGGCGTTTCGAATTCTACGGAAAAGCCGTAATTGCAATCTCGTCGAAAGTTCAATCTTAATCTCTCACAGTCTCTCTTTTTGTCGTTAAAATAGAGTTCCTGAAAAATATTAAAAAAAAAAATTGTAAAATAGTATTCTATAACATATTTTCACGAGTTTCACGAGAGATCATGTTATTATAAAACGCACAACAATATCGACAAAAATATACAATTTAAAAAAATGTTTTTAATGAGACATACATTTGGTTGTTAGTATCAAATATTAATGCCTGTATTTTTAGTTGGCCGATACCGATTACAGAAGTTTTTCTGCAATACAACAATATCTATTTAAGAAGACTACCATTATTTTTACATTACTATGAAACTCACCGATATATGACAACGATATTTTAATTCACATTTATCCTTATAATTTAAAATATCTTAAGTTAAATATGTCATTAAATATGATATATGATTAACAATTAATATAAATAATCAAACAAATATGAATAAAATTATGCATGATATATAATACATAAAGATGTCTTATTTAGACTCTCATTAAGAAATCAAACATCGTCACACGTAAAAGCGTTCAAAGAATTAAGTAATAAATAATAATATTAAGCTTGTGACTATATATCAATACATATAAAGATAAAAAATCTTTAATTTATATATATATATATATATATATATATATATATACACATACATATAATGTAAATATGTAAGTATGTATGTGTGTGTATGTATATTTTTAATCTATCAATCAGATAAGTTTATAAGCTTCGAAATGTTATAAATTTCAATAAGAATGTAGACATGCACTAAATCACTAAAGCGATGTATCAAGTTAGCAAAACTTCCACAACTCTGTGCTTACATCATTTCCGAAATAATCAACTCATTGGTAACTTGAGTTAGTACACAATAATAAGATTTCAGTAGTTTAAATCAAATTAAGGATCTTCTAAGGATTGTTTAGGAGTCATGATTGGCATACAGATAACTAGAGCAAATCTATTGTCCTCAAATTACTCTTCAAATAAATATCTTATGTAATGTAATTTTAGCAGTGTCTTCTGTTTAAACTTATCAAACTTTGCTTTTAATTAAATTCTGTTTAAACGCAATTAAATTAAATAAAAAACTGAAAAACACTGATATTATTAATATCTCTAATATTAATTTTTTAATTGGTAGAAGCAATTATAAATTCGCAATTATAGAGCAATAACTTAGACATTATTATTTATTAATAATTTATTAATCAATTATACCTATATAACTGAATTTTATTTTTCGTAGGATTGCCGAATTAATTAAGATAAAAAAATTAATAATTTTGATTAATTATCTGTGTATAATGCATCAATAAAACATATCTAATCTTGTATGTACGCAAAGAAAATATATACGCAATACCTGTTTTATGCTTAAAGTGGAGAAACAAGCGTTTCTTGCACAATCTGGCGAAATGTTTCAAAAAGGTATCGCTTCTTCCATTATATTCCTTGATGCTTGCAAGGCCATGTCTAAGAGATGGTGGTCTAAGATGAGAACAAACGGAAATCGTGGTTTCACACGAGCTTCTGCAAATTATCAGTCACACTCGGCAATCTCGTCACGTTCGCGTATAGTTTGGATCCGGCTAAGCGATTCGTTGAATGCACAGCTGAGCACGCGTTGCATCTGGCATAATGCGATGCGCAAATATCGGCTATCCATTATATCATAGTAACAAAACTGTAGCTCTCACTATTACTCATAAATGTATGTGCTTTTTGGAAAAATTTGCCAGACAGATAATTTTTGTTGAAAACTTAATCAACGACATTTTCAGGACTATTTTTTCATTGCTTATTTAATCAAGAAATCTATATTGCGTTAATTTATTGCCAAATACTCGTTCTCACAATTACAATATTCACGAACTGTTACATAGAGAATCTAACAAGTGTGAACAATTAATCTTCTAATACATGAAATCAAATTTGCCCGAAAAAGATAGCTTCATAACGTCCATACATAAATATCATTCATTAAATCATGATAATAAAATGTCATGATAAATCTCTATACGATTGTGACATGTCATGCTAATTAAAATTCATCCGAAGAATAAATTATTAACATTATACACATGTTTGTCACTAACAAACTAAGCTATGTAAAATATATTATAAGCGACACATAAATTTTATAGCATAATGATAAAGTGATAGATAATAACAATATATGTAGGGGATATAAATTTATTATTGTTTATATTAGTCATTTAAGCATTTATATATGAAAGTTTATTAGATTTATAAAAGCAATAAAAGTTTATTGCAAGTTTATTAGCGGAACGATGAGTACCGCTATATATTGAACGTTCTAATACCGCTTACATCGCTTCTCAACGACATTTGTTTACGAGCGTGGATAGATCACGGTCTGACAGACTCCAAGTGAAAAACCTACTTGGGGTCTGACACATATCAAGTGAAAAACCGTGTTAACTATTATCGATTAATAGTTAAATTGTTTGAAATACAACGTTCGATTGTAGTTGTCTATTTGCAGCTGGTGAGAGCAATATTTATATCTTGTGACAATAAAAACTACAATCTACTTTAGACTCGCAGCTGCCAAATGCAAACGCAAAAAAACGCGAAAAATACAGGCAGCGCGAAACACTGGGTAACGACTTGTTGTTTGTAATGCAGGTTTTCATGCATTAAACTAGTTTGTTCCGCATTTTTATGCAGCGTTTGTATGCGCGTTCACATACGGAATCTACAAATTATAAGACATTTGCAAAGAAATGGATACAATTCTTTTTAATAATTTATTAATTGTAGATGACCAGAATAATATGTTCAACTTTTTTTCATATTTACAAATTTTTTTAAATAAATGTACTTAAAACGCGGACTATAATGATGATATGTGGAAAAATTTTACAAATACATAGAATGTTTATGAAATGCTAAATTTATAAGATCATTTCATTCTACTTATAATTAGTAGTAACATTCAAATTAAAACTAAATGAAAAATAATTTTTTTATGATCTAATTTTATGATCTAATTTTATGAAAATTATGACCGAAAGAAGTTTGACGAAGAGTAATGGCCATAATCTAAGACGTCATTCTATTCGATTTACCATGGCCAATAAAAAATGACGCTCAATCGTTATCAGTATGCGAACAGTTTCACACAAAAAGAGCAAAACTCTGGAGAAAAGTAGGTGAGTCTGAAGATCGAGTAATTTATTGGAATCTGTGCCGATAATCCTCTAGGGTCAGACCAAACAAGGAGAAATTCAATTATCTGATGTAAGAAGGAATCAGGCATCCATTCGCTGTTTAAGTGTCGATATGTAATATAACGGTATGTAAAATATATATATGTATATATATATAAAAAAAGAAGTAAGAAAAAAATTGGGAAATGATATCTAATAATTAAGATAAGAACTATATTTTGTGTAACTATAAATTCGCAAAAGTTAAATGCATTTTAGTTATCTTTATGCAATGTTTATCATAATTCAAATTGTTATGATTTTAACAAAACTTATAATAATAAATTATATATATTTTTAAGCATCTATAATATTGACATAATAAAGAAATATTGGTATTTGCAAAAAATATTAATAATACTTTTTGTAATATTTCGTGGTTTAAAAGTATCACAAAGATATTATAGATATAATAGTGTCGTTAAGATTCCAGCGAATTCTAAATTGTAGCTATACCTCAAAACCGAAATTTGAAATCGTAAAACACACACGAGTTCAATCAGACTTGGCATCCAATACAGCACGATCATTTTGTTCTCATTTATTACCCACTAATTATCAAAAAGATCTTTCTTTTTATCGTAAAAATCATTAATTTGAATTTTTTAAATAATTGCATGAAATTATCATATACTACAGTATACGTATTTATATGTTAAGAGCAAATACAAAATATAAAACACAGCAACGACGGAGATAAAAGAAAAGTAATTAATGATGAGACTCCGTAGCTGAGAAAATAAAACTTCGTCGTTTCTATTTATGTCATTTAACAGTAAGTAGACCCGATGTAAGTTAGCATTGTGTATTTTTCAAAAGAAGAATCTACGAAACTTGCTGTTTCAAAGTCACCTTTTCTCGCTTAACTATAAGAATGCATATTTTGCTTTTTCAAATCAAAGAGTGCTGTCATTATATCACATAACAGAATGATGGATCAAAATATATTTCTTATAGCTTATAATATGTTATCAGTTATCATATATCTAAATATAATTAAAATATTTTTTATAACTTAGAATTCTGCAAATATATGGAAAGAAACAATTTAATTATACATTTAGTTATATGTTTAAATTATTAAAAATAATAAATGTTAAATATACATACATTGTGATATATAAAAAGAACAATATTATTAAAAAATATATATTCAAGATAAATCTATGCGATTTTATCAAAATTTTTATGTCATAGAATTGCAAATCAAAATCTAAATTGCTTGCTATACACGAAATTCAAATTTCTATATAACTTTGCATCGTTAAAACTCCTAACAAATTCTAGTTTATAATATGTCGAAACAAAGGCCAACCGGACGTCTTTTGAGTAATTTGATGTCACATATGTGCAAATTTTTTCACTGTAATTTTACTGAATCGCTACATTTTCCGTTTATATTTCCTGGATCTCGAACACGCCGCGTGAACCATTCCTTCCGTAAAAGTTTCATTTTTTTTTCAGCTCGCCAAACGAATTTTGTGAAATTGTGTCTATTTCCGGTTCTATCCTACTTGTGACGTCCAGCTGTATTGAATCATACCACTGATATGAACGTACGTGTGCACAATTTTAGTGTCTGATCTCTTGCAGAATGTCGATACCCATCAGGGTAATAAAATTACTGGTCTAGTAGTGTATAAATACGCGATAGAAACTTATTGTTAGTATGATAAATGCATGACTTTTTTTATTATCTTTTATTTTCAACATATACTCTCTTTAGAATTATATTTTTATATATGTAGTTCACAAATAACGAATACATATTGTAATGTTACTATGTCGAACAATCTATTTATATAGCGATTAAATACCGTTTATATAATAACTATACACGTATAAATAGCTAAAAAATACATCAATATATTTTTCATATTAATCGAAATCAAATCGTTTCAATTGCTTTTGAGTTTTACTATAAGGGTGATTTAAATTCATATTATTTTAGACAATTTTATTAAATTTTTTGACAACCAGGCACTTATGTTAATATGTGTAAATACATTCTTTGACATATCAGTCTACAAATAAAATAATTATAATCAAGTCACGGCGTTTTCTAACAGCTTATATCTTTATTAATCAAATATTGAGATTACTTTTCTGTAAAGTCAAATAAAAATAATAGCGTTTTGTGTAAACATGGGAAACTGTAAAGTGGATTTTATCATACTATTCATGTTTTTCAAGTTGCTTTCAATCAGAGGAGATTTTTCCAAATTTTTTTTTATAGGAGAGAGTGTTGACAGTATGTAATAAAATATATTGATTGAATTTTATGTTGTGGCCAGATTTATATAGATATCAAAAAAAGGTTTACGGGAAAATATAAAATGCGCAAGAATTAATTTTTGTCATACATATATGCAAACGTAAACATTTGTAAAACTACGTAATAGAAAAAACAGCGCAGTGCAACACAGCATAAAACTCAATGCATATTATATAACACACAAAAATATTTGTCAATCATATTATTTATCTGTAACTGTGACAGAATTTACCTAAGATAATCTTATTACAAAAAAATAATAAAAAACAAAATGTTTTTCCTTGGCAAAGCAAAAATATTTCTTTGCAAAGTAGATAGCAATTAATAGATAGTTAATATAGTAATTAATTAATAGATTAATAGGATGGCTCCTCAAAAATCGTATGGCATTAACATGCCTTATTATTAAAAAACTGAACGTATCATGAAATTGTAGCGTGCAATAATAATAGAGCAATAAGAGTAATCTAAATGTATTAATATATTCGTTTATCTAAAAAATTTAACAAATATGCTATCGATTTATCAATAATCAATTTTTGATGGATAATATCTATTTTTGGCTTTTTATAGCTATTTAAGTTTTAAACTTACAACTGCAATATTTCTCATGCATTTCTCGTCATCTGTCTCACTTCGTTATTAACGAATATAGCACTTCATTGCACGGTCGTCCCTTTTCATGCGCGTTAGGTGGCACACTGCAATTTGCGGTGACGGATATAGGAACACCTGCGATGAAATCAGCGCGCGATTCTGCGTCTGGCTAAGGGAGTAAGCACGAATAACCGGGATTTCCCATAAAATCGTGCGATTCATTTTATTCGCTTCATCCGCCAATTTTCGAAGATGCACGATGTTCGATACGCCGTGCGCTACCGTTATATGGATGGATTTTATTCTCACCGACAAATCGATGATACGTAGCCTACTTGTTCGTGCTTAGAATATATCATGTCGATAAGTCCACCGACGCGACGCGTATGTCGGCGTTCAAAGTTTCGCCAAAAATGTCGAGCGAAATTCCGCGTCTCGATTAAAGGGGAGCTTCCACGATCACAGATACGTGGTACTAAGGTACTGTATAAAACGGCGTTACGAAAAATCGCTTACTTTAATCCGATATGAATACATATCCGCCATGGTTCATCTTGAATTGCTTAATACCGCATATTCAGAGAAAAATAAAAAAGGTCTTGATAACTTTAAAGTCGATTTCCGATAATTACGAGGATCGTTCCGAAATATTTTCTGGCACGCGATTGTGCGAAGAGGGAGTCAGGCATATAAACTATCTTATCCCGCAAGTAATCACATTATCGATGTCGCGAATGAAAAGACGGCTCCCATTATCGCTAACGGTTGACGGTAACTTGCTCAAATTAACATTCTCTAGCTGTCACGGCATTAATTGCAAAAGTTTTCCCGCGAGATGAAAGTGATAAAGTGCCGATTAAAGCCAGGACTGTGTAGAAAGTTGAGAAGAGCGGAACAGACGGTAGGCAAAACTTGTCGTGTATTGTGGAAATATTCCTGCTATATAATAAAATAAATCTCAAGTCGACAAATTTAACTGATAATTTATCTGTATTCTACGTTGAAAACAAAAACAATATGTATGCATTTAGAAACGTGATGTTTCATTAAATTGTTTTTGTCAAATTGGGCAAGATATTTTTATGAAAAAATCGTGTAATATATTTCGAACAAAAACCGATCATAACAATAGATGTAAATTTATATTACAGAATCACTTGTCGTACTAGCTTTAGATATAAGTTTTTATGCTATCATGATATACACTCACGCAATAGAATATGCCAGCAAAAGTTAAAGCATTCTGGAAGTCAATGTTCTAAGCCTCCAGGGTCAATTTTAATCTGCATTTCGAACTGTATCGTCATACCACGATACCGGAAGTTCCCAAGTGGCAAAATCTGTGAACACCGTACACCCTCTCAGATCTGCCCCAATTTACGATAACCGCAGTGGCTTTAATGTGAAAGCTACCGGTTGCCAACGAAAATTTGGATCGTGGCAATGACAGGGCAATTACGAGACCAATTTAGACCACAGCATATCAAATGAAATGCGCTTCTCCCTTTGATATAGAATACGATCATAGTTCGAAACAATCTTAGATCGTGTATACATACTAAGATAAATAGCTAAATGCTTTTGCTACGAGTTAACATTGCGAACTTAGATATATATATATATATATGTATATAATTATATTGTTTAAGAGGATGCCGGACCGTCCTGTTTTACCGGCCATAATAATTATATATTTGCTTAATATAAGGGTTTTGCGGTGTGTACGTGCAAAATAGGATACCTCTCCACTCGGAAATGCATGAAGGAATATAAGTAAACGTTTGAAAATGTATTTGAAAGCCTTGTGTGTATATACGTAATCCTTTTAATACGAAAATGCTTTGAGGAGCTGCAACTCTGTAAAAATATAAAACAGCATATTTTAAAGCTAAACAATAATGTTAATATAAATAAATGATTTTATCTTTATCTTTACGACGACAAAACTAGATAAAAAATGTCACAGTCTTACACGGTCAATGGAATTTATAAGAAAAACTATCGAACAAATACTGTGAGTCAAAAATTATGACACGAGCAATTTTTTTGTTAATATCGCGGAAATTTTTCCCTTTTAATGGCAAGTCACTTAAAAAAAGAAAGTAAGTAGATCACGGATCTGCTCTAATATATTTTTCACATGTTTATATTTCTTAAATGTTGAGAAAAGCGGATGAATGGCTTATCTCGCTTTGCAAATCCCAGTTTCCATTTGGCTTCTGTCGGTTATAACGTGCTTTGCAAAATTCATTGACAGCAACAAAGCAAGGAAATTAAAATCGTAAAATGTGAAAAGCTTCAGTATTATAATATAATCGTTACCTCCCCAAGTATCGCCTTTTCGAATATACATCTGTAATATTTGTTTGATTATAAAAAACTGAATAGTGTATCCTGTTTATTATTACCGGTTTGTTAGTGTTCAAAAATGACGTTGAATTAATCATCTAATTTTTTGATCGCTAATAGTTTATTATTGTAATGATAATAATCATATATTTTAAAATTATCTTTGTAAATTATTATAAAACTAAACACAATTAAACAATTACAATCTGTTCCGTGCAACTATTAAAATAAATTAAGTATAAAATATAGATTGATATTCTTGAGTATTAATCGTAAAGTATTTATTAAATATTTTGCCATAAAAGTTATAGCCGTATTAAAAGTAATTAAGTAAAAGTATTTAAGATGTTAAGATCCTTTGGCTACTTCCAATAAATTTCAAATATTTGTCAAAACGTTGCAATAATGTTATATATCTATTATTCTTGAATTTGTATGCAACCTATTTTATCATAGTCAAAAAGATATTTAATTTATTTAACAGAAAATTTTGTTCTTGTGTTTCTCTTTGTGTAACATATTGCATGATTTTTTCATTTTCAAAGACTATACTTTGCGCATTTCAAATACTAAAAAGGATATCATTAATCAACCCATTGAATCCACTGCTGTGGACATAGACCTCTCGTAAATTCTACCACTCCATATTGTTTCACACTGTCTGCATGCAGTTTATTTGAATGTGTTTTAAATCATTTGTTTACTTTGTTAGAAATCGTTCCATACTTCTGACAGCTTTGAGCTTCATTCTAATAATATCCTAGTCCATCTTCCATTAGTCATTCTGGCAATGCAATCGGTCAATTTCAAGGTAGCAATCTTTTTGACCGCGTCCTGAATCTATTCTTTATCTTACGGTTTTATTTGGTATTCTATCTTTAAGAAATAAATCCAAGTATCGCCTTCTTCATTGCTCGCAACTAATTTGTATGTTGATGAATAATTTTCATTATTAATGTTTCTACGCTATAGATTAAAACGGGGAGCGCACATTGATTATGTATTTTCTGCTTGAGATACATATCTGATTTAAAAATTAAAAAGAGTATAAAAAGCATTTTTTTATTCAAGTACTTTTATGTGGAATTGCTACGCCCACGAGAATTTTTTATACAGCAATTGTTCTTTATAATTCAACATGCACTTAGTAAACGACTGCAGACTCATGTGATTGCGACATATTCGCAGAGATCTCAACCGACAAATCGTCATGGTTGTATAAAAGCACCCTCGAGCTAGATAATTTACCCTGAGAATATAATACGATTGTTGCTTGTTTACAGCACTCCGTCCAAGAGAGCGAAACAAAGATGAGATATGAGACATCGCAAGCATCTTTAAGTACAGAAAACGATCCAACTTGCTGCTATTTAATTAAATTTAGCACTATTATCATTAAAGCTAATTCCTAAGTTTCTTGAGCTTCTGCAACTTACATGTTGAATGCATTATATTGTACGTATACACATAGTTTTTGCCTATATCAATGTTTAACAACGACAACAAAGATGCAAAAATTTATATATTTAAAAGAATAATGATTTTTTTTTTTAATTTTAAGACTAAAAGCATAAAAACACCAAAGGCAATAATATATAATCTGAAAAATGATATTAAATTAGAGCTTCGAGAAAAATTAGTTATTAAAATATATTAAAAATATAAAATATCTCCTTAAGAACGTAAATTATAGGTATAATTTACGTAATATATAATTTGATCCTATATATTCAGATGCTGTATTTAATTATGCAAATTAACTTGAAATCGTAAAAAGTACAATTTTTATAGCCTATATAAGGTACATAAAGAATTCCAGCAGTGTAATTTCCCAGATGACGTTTTGCCTTATTTATGGTCATCCATCAGCTAAAATGATAAGAGAAAAACAATAGAAAGCATAGCATAAACAGTTAAGGATCGGCATGATTTTTTCATTTTCGCTCCAAAGGCGAAGTTAATTTTGGCTCCTGGTTGGAATTAATGGCGAGACGTGGAAGCTGTTTCTGGTAGATAAGAAGACCGCTAGGATAGAGATAAATAGTATCATGGCAACGCCTCTGCTCGGTGGTGATTCAGATGTCTTAAGACAAGAAAAAAATAGAAGGAAAAATTATAAAAAACTGTGGGAAGATTTTACTGTGGTCGTAAAATTCTAACGCTATTTTATTTTCCTACAACGAAGAGGCGGGTGGTAGTAAACAAACTTAATGCTGTTAAATAATTAAATAAATAATTAAATTTGCGAATATATGCAAATATTGAAATACTTCTAATATATAAATATAATAAAATGTTAAATATTTCTTGGAACAATAACGAATTAATTGTTATACGGTATTTTCGCTGTGTATATTATTTATTGTTGAGACATGCACTTAACTTGTGGTCATTCGTGAAGCGAATTTGTTGGAAACTTCGCGATATATCGTCGGATTATTCTTCGAGAAATGCAATCATTTCCTATGTGTATTTTAATAAGCAATTAAAAACTCGATAAGCGTATCAAAGCAATCATATTAATCGTGTTTCCACGACTAATTTGTTGTTAATTGTGAATACAATGAAAGACGATAGAGGCTAAATAGAAAGAAGACCCCGATAGATATCTCGGGCGACAACGAACAACTTTGAGATGAGCAATTGTTATAATTAATTTAATTTATTATTTATTATTTATAAAAAATTTATTGTTTGTTTTTATCTCCGCGATAACAATCTATTTAACGTTATTATACTTATAATATGCAATATTTGTATACATATATAGATATAAATAAAATATTTTGGAACAGTATGTTTTTAGAATATTTAAACAATTAATTTAAAAAAATACATTACATAAATTTGCAAAAGGTTAAAATCAGCATTTGCCACAAATTGCTACAATGTGTAATATTGTTACATATTATTTTATTTAATTACATAAATACACATGTCAAAGAATTTTCATCCTATCATATTTTTTTCTGTGATGTCATATCTGGAACATTGCGTATAGATATTACTATAACAGTTTATGCATTTATTTACATTAGATTTTTATAAGCAAATTTAACAGTTTATTCTCTCTCTCTTTTTCTTTCTTTCTCTTTCTCTCTCTCTCTCTCTCTTTCACTCTCCCTCTTTCTCTCTAAGTATAACTGTAAACTTCAACCACACACACGGAAACTCTCGACTCTAGTGTCTAACTTTTGGAATATTTGAATATTTCATGTGTCTTCTACAGAAATGATAAATCGATATGCTGAAAAGTTTTGTAGAAGTTCTACTATTAGCAATATGTCACCAAAAATGTCACATTAGTAGCATTATGCATTCGTAGAACATTAAAAAATGAAAACATTTAATATAATCATATATTCTAAATGCAGAAAAATAATACGATATACTAATATGTATTCATATTATATATCATCAAGTATTAAAAATTTTTTTTTGATTAATTTGTTGGTTTTATCTAAATGTACTTAATACATTAAAAAAGAGAAAGAGAGAGAGAGAGAGAGAGAGAGAGAAAGATGTGTCCTATTCTATAAAATATAATGTAAGAAAAAAATACTATATTAATTTCCCGACTGCTAAATTTTTTTATTTTTAAGTGTAATATTAATCCACAAAAATAATTTTTATATTAAATAAATTAGTATATGCAAATTTGAGAAATTAATACACACGATCATTGATTTTTATAATGTAATTTATAAGAATTATTATTTATATTATTTGTGACAGATATTAAATATTTCTCAGATAAATAATAAAACCTTTTTTATTCTGATTATCGTTCGTTGATAAAGATTAGATATCGCGGCGAGAAGATTCGTAGAGACATCTCGTTATATGTTTTATATAACATAATAAAATTCTTAAAAAATATTCCATTTTATGATATTAATATTCTTATTAATAAATATTTTACATTGCATTTTAAAATTATAAATAAATGGAGTTAGGAATTAAAAGTTGATTAACATTATTTTGCATTGTATTTAGGTTTATATGCCAACTGATGATAAGTATTGCCTTACCTTGTGAATTACATTATATTTTTATTAGTATATGATAAATATTTTTTATCATATACTAATAAAATTATAGTAAATAATTTATAGTGTATTTGCATGTTTTAAAAATATCGATAAAAATTAATCATTGTAAATAAGCAAAAATATACATACGATGCATTTCATCAGTATTTGATTCTCTTCGATTGCCTCCACCACTTAATATCTTTATTCTACACCAAGCTACAATGATAAAAGATTGAACATTTAATATAGAAATATTTTTTGTTTTTTTTCTATTTTTACCACATTTATTCTTATTATATATTTTAAATGGTATTTCCTTACCGTTTCTAAAAAGTTTCCTTATAGGCTTTTCTTCTTTTCTACAGCTTTGGTAATTATCTTTTTTTACTGAATTAACATCTTCTTCCATGGTATAAAAAATCTTTAAAAGACGAAAAACAATGTATATATTTTTCATATTAATAAAATGATAACAAAATTGTTATAGATGAGCATTGATATGTGACATAAACGTATTATATTAATATTTGCTACAAATAAAAGTAAAATTTATATAATCTATATAATCATAATAATTTTAAAAATAATATAAATATACTAATTAATTAAACACATTCATACACAAATTACAGATTTTATTAGAAAAGTAAAAATAATGCATTATTGATTATTACTATATGTATATTTTCTCGTTGTTCTATATTTTATCACTCTATGTGTAATCTATACATTATAATCAAGAAAATATTTTTAGCACAAGGTTTACATTGATCTCATGGACGTCGCAATACTTGTTTTATTGTCGATATATATGGTATGTTGCAGCATATATATGGTATGTTGCATTAATAAATGCAAGAAAATATTATATAAATTTGATAAAATCAAGACTCATTTCTCTTTTATAACTTTTAATGATATACTAACCTGTAGATTATTTTTAATAAACAAACATTTAATATTAATTATATTAATTATTAAAATAAAAAATAATATTAATTTATTAATTACATATATTTCATTGTAAATTACCTATCAAATATTTGCGATTACACAAATTCTAAATATTTTTATATTTTTTATTACCGATGAATTTAATGTTATAGAAAATTGCTCATATTATTAGCAGAATTGAATCGTTTAACATTACCGATACTTTTGCAATGTTCTAATTTCTAATTCACGATAAAAAACAGAATAATATCAAAGTAGGAAATATATTTAAAAAATGTATGTTGACTAAGAAATGTTCAAAAATAGCAAAGAGATAATAAAATATTATTGTCACATAATAACAGTAATAGATATGTTAAAAATAATCTTTCCAAATATTTTCTAGCTGTCTCTTAGTGTATTTTACATATTAATATACTTAAATATCTAATTTTGACAAACTACTGACAATGTATGTGTGTGTGGAGAGTTTAATGATATATATTGGTGTGTAATGTGTAACGTATACTGTTTTATGTCCTGTGTTTGATCAGAGAAAAATTTTACGTTTTTTTGATCAGATTAAATTGTGAAATAATTATGTATTAGAAAAATAATACACATCTACACACGTAAAAAAATATTAATTAACTACAATCAAACGTAATAGAACTAGCTTCAATAAATGCTATATATTAGATGGAATGTTTTATGTCAAATAGTTCTAAACATTTTACAAAAATATGCACTTTACTTTAATGTTTAATTTATTTAGATTTCTCATTCATTCAAAAACATATAAAAATTTTATAATTAAAAATACCTTTTTATTGTATCTTCAACACTAATCTTGTATTTAATTTTTCTTTGATAATACTTTTCCTCGATAAGTGCTGCTTTCGAACTTATATCTCACGTATAAACGTATAATTTTTATTCACAGATTATATTAACAAAGAGTTATTATTGCTTTCATACACCATTTGCACCATGAATCGTAGAAAATATTACATTTACATACTCCACAAAGTCTCTCTAATTTAAACACACACTACACTAATATTGTTTAAACTAATAATAATATTGTTTAAAACACACAAATCCGGATTTAGCAATTAAAAATTTCTATTTTTGATAGAGACTTCACATTTTCACGTAACAAAAGTCATGGGATCGCGAAGATCATTCGATCGAATGGCAGCGTGACACTACACGCGAATCAATATCGCCTCTCGCGAAACGCGCATATTGCATCAGTTAAACTACAATAACTTCTCTTGGTGCTGTAGGTGGTTGTAGGATAAGCTATTCGCGAATCACTTTAAAACGACTGGCCAAGTAACCGACAGAAGAGCGATCTTTGGCCAGAAGCCAGATCCTCCTACGCAAATTTGGTTTTTTCTTGTCGCAAGAGGTCAGAGCACTATTCTCTCTTACGTCTTTCTTTTCATCGATTTCAATGACTCTGGATCAAATCACGTAAATAATATGTATTTCTACGTTTTTCTGCAATATTCAAATAACGAATAAGATATCTAATATCTCAGAGATAGCAATACAAAATTGTTTTCTAAATATGTGATCATTGCCATTGCGTGCTGCCAAATAAATTTTCACCTTGGTGAATCTTACTGTTATTTGCATTATTTCAAAATATAAACTTAACCATACAGCTATAAAATATTTAATGTCGATTATATATGATGCACGTATAATCATAAATCACGTTCTCGATTTTAAGACTTACATATGTGATAGATGAAAATAATATTGTGTACATATATGCAACATATTGTACATATATACATTTTATTATATACATTAATGCACATAAACGTGATACTAATCAAACAACACGTTTAATAAAAATACGCATAAAATGATATACAGAGATATACACACTACATCAAAAGATCAAGATGGAGCTAGAAATGTCACTCAGAGAATTCAACAAGTGCTCCGTCATAATAATAAATCCGTCATAATAAATCTCTTCAGCAGACACTCTTGCAAATACTATCAGTACTGTCATCTGAAATGATGTAGCAAAGGCGTGAGAACACAGAATGTGTCGGATATTCGGTCTCACTTCAAAGATAACCTTTTGCTAGACAACTGCTTTTGTTAACTGTAGTTGCTCTGTGCTCTCTGCCGTTTTACGCGAGAGGGGCGACAATTTCCAGATAGTAACTGTCGTCGGTGCAATCATCAGTCAGCCTACAAGGAAAGCATTTAATATCCTTTAGCGACTTTGTGCCGCCTCTGAACACTGTGCGACTACGCAAGAAAGTTCACTTGGACTGTTCACAAGTGGACAGTTAGCCCGGTATATCTACCGGTGGTCGTACCAGCACGTACTAAGAAATTTATACAGCCGCTTCAATCGCGATAATTGCTCAGCCACTTCGAGTATGTACGTTCATTTACTGCATTAATTGGATCAGTAGCCGATGCCATCGCGTCTCTTAAATGCATAGCATAATCGATCAGCTCTTCTTTCACAGTTTTTGCCGATCATCTTTGAGACAAGCATCGCTATAACAAAATTTTGGAATTAAATGCTAAATAACTTAGCACTTAGCTCAAAAAAATATAAAAAGAGAGAGAAAAAAGAGAGAGAGAGAGAGAAAGAAAGAAATAAAAAAATAGAATAAAATTTAGACTATGTTTATTCTTATGTTTATAATATTTTCTATTCTTTTTTTCTCTTTTGTTCTTCTTCTATTTCCTTCTATTCTTATTTTGTTTTTATTTTATTTTATTTTCTTTTTCTTTTGGAAAACTAATTGAGTAAATCAATATCGCTTTTTGCAAAACGCACATATTGCATCAATCAAACTACATATTTTATAAGATCTGTCTCAAACCTTTTAAACTTTGTACAGCAAACAATGCCTATAAACGCTTTATTTTGTCTTTCACATGTCTGTATAATATATATTTCAAAAAAAGATTTTTCAAAGTAAAATTTTGTCTGATTTTTTTTATCTTTTAAGAATAGAAAAGCTGAAAAAGATTGTTTTAAACTTTGAGTTTAAAATAAATCCTTTTTATAAAATAAAACTGAAATGTAATAACTATTTGTGGTGCCGTAGGAAGTTGTAAGATTTGGAGTTACTGTGAAAAGAAAAGAACAAAAGCAGATTCATAGCTGACAGATAGATTTCAATAGGCCAATACTAACTGAAAAGCAAAACTAATGTTATTGTCTCTATTGAATAGTAAAAATAATGTCCTTATTGTTCTGATTGAAAAGCAAAAATAATGTTATTGATTTATAGATTTCTTTCAGAAAATAATAGTATAGTTATTTTTTATCTTTTATTTTGTAAAAGATTTGTTCTAGATCCGAAGTCTAGAACAATCTTTTTCGTAGCTTTTCTATTTCTAGAAGATGAAAAATCAGACTAAATTTCGCTTCGGAAAACCTTTTTTTGAAATATATATTATATAGACATGTGTGTGTGCGAAGGACAAAATAAGGCGTTTTAGGCGTGTTTGCTGCACAAGGTTTAAAATGTTTGAGACAGATTGTATAAGATTTATGTGCGTAATTCAGGTATAAAAGCATATGGATACATATACATATATTATTAGAGTATACAATATAGCTTTATAGCATGTGCATAACAATGATCGTTTAATTTGCGTCAAGGCATGACGCACTATAGAATTACAATGAGAACTATATAATCCATATAATACAAAAATCTATTTAATTAATATTTATTTATAAATATGGCTATATATATATTATGTTAAAGCTATTATTCAACATCTTATGAATTCTATTATTACTTACCATACTAAGGCTGCATTCGGAGAGACGCTATTAACGCTATAAACGCAAACGCTACTAACTTTGTTCGGGGAGCCAATAGCGCGATAGCGATAGTAAGCTCCTCAAACGCAGCCGAGTAAAATTCGCAACATGGCCGACGTTGGTGCAAATATAAACGATAAAGCAATAAATGTTATGTTGTTATGTTATGTTTGTTGTTATGTTATGTTGGGTTATGCCTGCGCAATCAAGTGTTCGAGCATGTTCGAGGAGAGAATAAGCGCCAATCAGTGCTAATAGCATCTCGTGCCTCACCTCGAAAATAATAGCGAGAAATAGCTCGAATGATGACGTCACGCTGCTTTTAGAGTGACGTCATCATCGATTTCATAGCGCCAGAAAGCGTCTCCTCGAACGGTCTCCGACGATAATTGCGCCAATAGCGTGCTCCCCGAATGCAGCCCAAAAGAGATAAAATGGCTAATTAAATCTAACAATATTAACTTCTCATGTGATAAAAAGAGAGAGAAAAAAAGAGAGAGAGAGAGAGAAAGAAAGAAATAAAAAAATAGAATAAAATTTAGACTATGTTTATTCTTATGTTTATAATATTTTCTATTCTTTTTTTCTCTTTTGTTCTTCTTCTATTTCCTTCTATTCTTATTTTGTTTTTATTTTATTTTATTTTCTTTTTCTTTTGGAAAACTAATTGAGTAAATCAATATCGCTTTTTGCAAAACGCACATATTGCATCAATCAAACTACATATTTTATAAGATCTGTCTCAAACCTTTTAAACTTTGTACAGCAAACAATGCCTATAAACGCTTTATTTTGTCTTTCACATGTCTGTATAATATATATTTCAAAAAAAGATTTTTCAAAGTAAAATTTTGTCTGATTTTTTTTATCTTTTAAGAATAGAAAAGCTGAAAAAGATTGTTTTAAACTTTGAGTTTAAAATAAATCCTTTTTATAAAATAAAACTGAAATGTAATAACTATTTGTGGTGCCGTAGGAAGTTGTAAGATTTGGAGTTACTGTGAAAAGAAAAGAACAAAAGCAGATTCATAGCTGACAGATAGATTTCAATAGGCCAATACTAACTGAAAAGCAAAACTGATGTTATTGTCTCTATTGAATAGTAAAAATAATGTCCTTATTGTTCTGATTGAAAAGCAAAAATAATGTTATTGATTTATAGATTTCTTTCAGAAAATAATAGTATAGTTATTTTTTATCTTTTATTTTGTAAAAGATTTGTTCTAGATCCGAAGTCTAGAACAATCTTTTTCGTAGCTTTTCTATTTCTAGAAGATGAAAAATCAGACTAAATTTCGCTTCGGAAAACCTTTTTTTGAAATATATATTATATAGACATGTGTGTGTGCGAAGGACAAAATAAGGCGTTTTAGGCGTGTTTGCTGCACAAGGTTTAAAATGTTTGAGACAGATTGTATAAGATTTATGTGCGTAATTCAGGTATAAAAGCATATGGATACATATACATATATTATTAGAGTATACAATATAGCTTTATAGCATGTGCATAACAATGATCGTTTAATTTGCGTCAAGGCATGACGCACTATAGAATTACAATGAGAACTATATAATCCATATAATACAAAAATCTATTTAATTAATATTTATTTATAAATATGGCTATATATATATTATGTTAAAGCTATTATTCAACATCTTATGAATTCTATTATTACTTACCATACTAAGGCTGCATTCGGAGAGACGCTATTAACGCTATAAACGCAAACGCTACTAACTTTGTTCGGGGAGCCAATAGCGCGATAGCGATAGTAAGCTCCTCAAACGCAGCCGAGTAAAATGAGTAAAATGGCCGACGTTGGTGCAAATATAAACGATAAAGCAATAAATGTTATGTTGTTATGTTATGTTTGTTGTTATGTTATGTTGGGTTATGCCTGCGCAATCAAGTGTTCGAGCATGTTCGAG
Source organism: Formica exsecta (assembly GCF_003651465.1). Classification (NCBI taxonomy): domain Eukaryota; kingdom Metazoa; phylum Arthropoda; class Insecta; order Hymenoptera; family Formicidae; genus Formica; species Formica exsecta. The sequence continues at coordinate 1,198,129 of NW_021852127.1, forward strand.
GAGAGAATAAGCGCCAATCAGTGCTAATAGCATCTCGTGCCTCACCTCGAAAATAATAGCGAGAAATAGCTCGAATGATGACGTCACGCTGCTTTTAGAGTGACGTCATCATCGATTTCATAGCGCCAGAAAGCGTCTCCTCGAACGGTCTCCGACGATAATTGCGCCAATAGCGTGCTCCCCGAATGCAGCCCAAAAGAGATAAAATGGCTAATTAAATCTAACAATATTAACTTCTCATGTGAATTCTTTTTGATTTTCAAGTTATTATCATGCACAGAGGAGAATAAAAAATATGGATAAAAAGAGCTTTCATGTACCTGCTTACTATCAACGAGATGACTCGCCATAATATACTAACATAAATCCATAGAGACATGCATTTCACGGTCTCGTGTCTCAACCACAATTTCGCGCCATTCAAGCAAATTTGTTTTTCTTTTAAAGTATCGCGTGCATTTGTAGTCTGCAAAAATTGTCTCAGTTTATCAATTTGTATGAAATGTATACACGCGTTTAATAATGAAGGTAGACTTGACCTCGATTATCAAGCCAATTGTGGAAATCAAATTGCGATGCAAATTATCGATCGACAATGGTGCAATCTATATTCACAATATATTATTTACGTAATTATTTTGTATCCTACGTTTCGACCTGTCTAACAATAAGTATTGACATCCTTTTCTATATTCAAGCAAAAAAGGGTAAATTGTTAATTGTTTTGGGGGGCATGCAACTTAACAATTATTACGACAACAATTCTATCGATATGTGCTACACAAATAATTTTGGAAAAAAATGATTAGGATCTTAAACCGTAAAGACTATAGCTTTCACTCGACTAATAAACTAACTTTAGAACCGTAAGTCATATATCAAAATAACACATGCATCTGATAGTAATTAATCAATTATATAAAAATATTTAATGACGATGAAAGAATATTATACTAACTGCTCAAATTGTTTTATAAAAGCTATTGTTGTTTTTGAATATAACTATGTAGTGTTGAGAAAGAATACACAAACGAAAAAGGGGTAAAAGAAGCGCTCAAATGCCGAGTCCCGGAAGAAGGAAACTTGATGCGCGCACAACTGTAATTCAAGTGCAAAGAGAGAAAAGAAGAGGGTTGTCGTCGCAAAGAGAAGGAGGACCGCGAATCCGCGCAATAAATTAATGCCGGCTCTTTAGTTAAATTAATTACGCCAATGGTAATTACACTTAAAGCGCATCGGTGTATCTTGCGCTAAACGGTGCCACCGCTTTTTATATACGAGCCTCTCCCTTTGCGTCTCTCGTCTCATTCATCATTTTCTTTTTCTTTTCTTCTCTTTCAACGTAGCTCGTATCTCATTCTTACACGACGACAGCACGATGTGTGCTATGCTATAGTCGACAATAGTCACCACCTCCATTGACTATCCGTAAAAGCGTGAAACACGTGTTCGCACACAGACAAATTTAATTAGACTTTTATCTTTGTAAGCGCAGAAGCGACCGACACGCATACCACATCCATATTTGTCGTTGGAGCTATCGCATTAGAGCTATCGAATACTACCATTTAGTTTAATAACGGATGTGAAAATTGCTGCCGAGTTTACAATTCAATCAAAAAAATATAAAATACGCGCTACGTGCGCGTAGCTTCAAATTTGTTTTGAATAGATATTTAAACATATGCTTTTTACGTTGAATGATATAAAGATAAATATAAAATTAACATGCTCTTGAAGTTCATAGTATAAAATTATTAAATAATTTTTGTATAATTTTGAGGTACAGTTTTTTCCTTTAATCTATTAGAGATTACTTAGTTACTGGACATCTAATAGTTTGCTCTTTTTATAGCAGCTTATTTTCATAAATCTCGAAATCAATGAACTTCGTATTTTAATCAGTGATCCTGCTATCGAATAGTGCAATAGTGTAACATCGTCTAAAATATAAAATGACAGAGATAAAATCGTACACATTTTTTATTGCTGGTTTAAAACATTAATTTTAACTTTTTAAAAATATTTAGTCTAATAAAGAGACGATTCCTCAAGAAATCGGAGAGAGGAAAGACAGTTCGATAAGGGTCATTGAGGGGAAATGAGCGAGGGAGGAGTGAACTGCGGGGCATGGAAGCGACGGAGAGAGAAATGAGAAGGAAAACGCGACGATGCAACGCAATGTAGTAAGGGGATGCGAAGAGGAGGCCGTTTGTCGGACATACCTTGAGGCCACCCTGGCGTCTAATTGCGTGTAATGCACTCTCGGCTTGCCAGGCCTCTCGAGTTACCGCCAGAGAAGAGCCTGGCGAAAAACTCGGGTCGCGAGGCAGCAAAACGCCGACGATCGCGGGGACGCGGTGCTATGTCCGGAACGCTCGGACCTACACGAAGTGATGGAGAACGGGGATGTCGAGGACGGCGACGCCCTCCAGGACGTCGATCTCCCTCGTTCCATCGTGTCGCGACCGTGAACGGAGTCGCGTCTTTTCCGTCCTCGGTCCGCATCGCGACTCATCCTGGAATGTTACCGGCACCTTCTGACCACTAAAATAAAGACGTGTTCTTCACCATGCTAAATCGCTCGGACGAAATCCTTTCTGCCGCGAACTCCCTCGGAGCCTACCAAAAAACGCGAACGCCGCAAAAAGATGTTCAAAGACATATTGACGCCGAGAGAGTAACTCTATCAAATCGGAATTGAAGAAAGTAAAGCGATTGCGACTCATATTCGACTAACATAAGATCGGCCATAATGATTCTAAGTTTTACTTACAATTATTTCCTCGAATCATCAATCAAAATTAAACGTAATAAAAATGAAGATAAAGATGCTGACCTTACGCCGCTTAAAAAATGTACGAATAAAATGTCAGATCATCTGAAACTCTGTTGAATATCTTCTCTATTTACACGCGCACACCCACATATCTTCTGTTGCTTCAGAATATTTCTATAAAATTGGAGTATTACTTACGGGGATTCGAGAATAGTTTGAAGACAGATCATTCGAATTCCGAGAGTGGCATCCTTTAATTGCGGAACGATCGTCTCGAAACTTTCCAAAGAACCAGAGGGAGAGGGATGTCCGGTGGAGCGAGAACTACGACCGCGATTATTTAGCGTAGCTAAGATCTGTCGGTACGGGTTTTTTGTCGCGCGAGAGCTTATTATGAATAATGATTTATGTCTTGTCTGTGCCGGTATAGGGGTGTTCCTCTAGAGAGCGAATGAACAAGAAGGCGAGATAAGGACGGGCTTACGGTGACGTTACGCGACCGAGAGAGATGTATAGAGGGGTTAATAACGGTCGCGTGTTGTAATACCTACCATTATCCACAAACCAACCGCCTAACAAGCTACCTGCTAATAATATACGACGGCACAGCACACACGATCACGTGCGTGATCTTTTTACTTGGACCTTATCGAGTTTTTGTCATTTCGATTACTAGCCCCGGCGCGATATCATATGTCGATCGATCTGAATGAGCTACGGGTATTAAATTAATGGAAAAATAAAAACTTGAAACCTGAAAGCTGATCTATATATATATACATATATATACACATATAATTATTCGTTGTTTATATATAGCACATATTTATTTTGCTATTTTGCTATAAGATGTAAAGCGGAGTATGATTTGTGCAATATGTATAGCCGCTCAAATAATATTTCGAATTAATGTTTGTTACATCAAATTAGAGAAGACGATATGAGAAAAATTTATGCGCAGGAGGTCACTCGATAAAAATTAATCAGTAGCCAAGCAATTACATACCGCAATTACCGCTCGAATAAATCGATCATTCATCTGTCATTGATTAGCGATCCGGGAATAAGAAAACAATTAAATAGAAAAAACGCGAAACATAGAAGAAAGAAGATGCTTTTATGAACCGCGGAATAAAAAGATGCATCGACAAACCATCTAACATTTCCTCATGAAACGCTCTACTATTGTAAACGTATATTATCATATCATTTATAAAAGTATATGCTGTATTAAAATATTCTTATAGTATTATAAGTTAAATTGATCGATGATACTTAGGACATTTTTATATGGACCGCTAAGTTATTGCACGATAGCAATGAATTTTAGAGATGGATGAAACCGGTTTCGAAAATAAGCTCTTCAATTATTTGTGACCCTCTAGTGCCGATAGAAAACAGGTAATACGCTTAGAATGTTTCTGATGGTTTTAACATCAGAATGGTTGTCTTCCATCTATGCGTGTACACGGCATGTTTGTCCGTCAGTCAGTCGCAATTACGGATCGGGGCCGAACCGAGAAAAACGCCCAGTGCATCGCTTGCCAATTACTGAAAGGAAGGGCAAGGGAGATTCCAATTTGTTGCAAACATCTCTCAACGAAGGGCGGAAGCGGCACGGAAGGGTGTGGCGGCATTTGAGATCGCGAATCGCGCGGCTATTCGCGATCTCAAATTTTTGCACGGAATTTTTTAAAAGCATAAAACATATGTATATTGTATAGTTTGTAAGACACTTTATATTTCGTGACCAATTTTACGGGAATTTGTGATCTTGTGCGAATTCCATAGAGAAAGAGAGAGCAATTCAGCCTTTTAGAGTAAACAAAATTTTTTTTTCACATTTTAATATTTGAGAGAGATAAGAGCGGAAAATCATTAATATAAATGAAGTTTACTCTATCGAGTTAATCAAATCGCAATTGACCTTTATAACAGTAAACAATATAGTGAAGGCGGACGAAAACGTCGGGTGATCAAATATGCAGCGCGGGTTCCGCGCCGACGTTCTTTGTCGGCAAACTCGTGCGAGCAAATGCAAAAGGTTTTGAATGTAGTTGAAACGGCACGAGCTGGCATGAAAGGTGTACGCTAGAGAGCGACGTCTGCTGACGCAGTCCGGGGCTTCCTCTTTGGCCAGACTTCCTGTCGGAAACGATCGTCGGGATTCGCACAAGATGGGTGCTCATTCCGATGATGTGATTTAATGTCGCGTGCGTGTGTCCACGCCCAAAAATATAAAGATATTTGATTGCTTCACACATCTCTTATTTATTACATTTAAACGCGCCATTAATTAAACGATTTAATATGAAATATGATAAATATTATGAGACACATTTTTTGATACAATGTGTTAAATATCGACATTTTATTAATTATATATTTATGTATCATTATAAATATATCGTTATTAATGTTATTTTTTTATATTTTTTGAAACAACTTTTCTCTTTCTCTTTTTATATAATATAAAATTCATGTTTGTAGATTTTTAGCGCATTAATAATTTTCAAAAATAATAGTGTATTACATTTTAATAATTTAAGAAATTATGCAACATCTTATTGTATATAGCCTTAATAAAAAATGCATCGGTGAGTAAAAATCAAGTAGTAAAGCAAAGTGTCACAGAATGCTGAATGAATAAAGTAAATGGAATATCATTGAGAACCATCATGAATCGTAAATGCAATACCATATCTACGGCATTAGACAGAGTCTCACGTACGCGTCATTGCGTAAACGTTCTTTTGTACTATGTCACAATAATAATCGATACAGTTTTAGAAACTGAATGAAAGACCGTTGAATGGATATCTCAATTGATTAGTAAAGAAGATTTTTAATATGCGTTTTGTATGATATATAATGTTCGATGTTTCACTAATTCGATGCTGTCACCGTAGGTGGTCGAAGAAGGTGCGGCGTATCGGACACCGCCGAAAATCACATCTTCATGCATCAACATCCGGAGGAAGACGCCTCGCTTGTGCATATTAATTATGCTACTTGACAATGCTAATTAATTCTTCTAATTAATTAGGCGACGTAGATAGCGCACCGTTCATGTCTCCGCTTAAATATGATAGATAGGATAGACGATCTACATATTATGTTTAATGTACAAGATTTCTTTGATGTTTGTCAACAACTCCATTTTTTTTTTATTGAATAGGAAATACAAAACAGTCTAGATTTTCTCTATTCGGTCCGGTGAACTGCATATCATCTGTAATCAATATCTTTTTTTAATATGAGATGACGTATTGCAACTGATATATCAATAAAAGAATAAATTTGAGATTGAAAAAAAAAGTACGACATTTGTTTATGTAACAAAAAATTTAAATATTGTATTTTATAGAAAAACTTTATCCTGTCGAACAAAAGTACTGAAAAATTTACTGTTGGACGATATATCAGTAGGATTAATCTCTGTATATCTTAAACTTTTTTTATTAGACATAAATAATTATATTTAAAAATTCGCTGTTAATTGTGAACACGACCCGATACCAGAAGAGCGGCGAGTTGTGACAGCTTCTTGGAAAAGATTAGGCGTCGTTAGCGGCCTTCGCCGGACATCGACCCCCTACCGGTAGTTGGTACTTTCTTTCTCAGACTCTGTGCGTGTCTTTCAAGATGTTGCTGCTCCAGACATCGAATGTTTCCGTATCGAATCAGAAAGACGACTAGTTCTCGGCCAAACTTGACAACCTCTATACACAACCGATCATATACAAATTACGTAAACCCGTCAGGCTAGTCCACCGTTCTAATCCGAAGCGGCGATTTACTTTAACTGCCATTTTGGTACACTTTAATATCGTTTTTTTACGATAATTATAAAACTCGTATGAATGCACTTGAAAATATAAATATATCTATGTATATAGTTAGGTATGAGATTATGTATAAATATGATTAGCCACTATATCGAAAAAAATACGAGTAAGAATATTGCCTTGAATAATAGTAAAATCAAAAATAATGATCTATCTATTTGGTTTGCATTTTTACAATTTAATAATTATAGAATAAAATATATGAAATTACTTCAGTATAATATTTATCTTGTTTACTGAAAATACATATTTAGACCAAAAAATTTTTATTTCAGAATAAATGCATAATATGATTTAATATCTAATATATATGATATTTATTACTTTGATCGGACGAAATATAGTTCTTGTCCAGAAACGTTGAAATCTTCGAGTCAGCGATTATGAATCGAGCAACACGAGACCTTAAACACGATTTCAATGGAGAGAATAGCATCGCTTTGTTGACAGTAAGCAATGCTTATCATGCTGATTGCAACATTACAAGATCTGCGTTATTATTGCACAATAAAATTTATGTGGCGCATCTAATAAAATGTGCTACGAGATTTAATCTTCAATATCTTGAAATAATTATCTGTAACTTACAATTCCAGAGATTATTATAATAACAATATTTTAATTAATTTTTTATTTTATCTCTTGCATTTGTAATCTTTTCCTTGTCGATCTTTTTTAATCGCTCGCCACTCTTACTTTCTTTGCTCTGCTATGTAGTCCACCATTTTGCCCTGACGTTGCAATAATAATGGCTACCCGTTGCATATTTACCGCAGCACGCTCCGCTCGTTGGAGAAGTATGGTCTGTTCTTTCAGAATATTTTGATTTAAATAATTAACTTACTTATAACTTTTTTTTAAATTTTAAGCTTTGCTAGAGGTTGATGAGCATTGTACACATTTCTATCGAAGATAAATCTATATGTTGTATTGTTTGTCCGATACAGTATTTGAATATCTCATTTCCTTGACAATTTCATTCAAATGCGTATGGAAGTTTTAATATTGACACGAGGAGTATTGACATCAGCCTGGGCTGCTAGGACAATTATTTATCTGCTTTGGCAGCATCCTCTTGGACCAGGTACTGATCTCTCTGAGGCTGTTGAGGCGTGGCGTTGTTGAATACTGGTTCTACCATTGGCTGGTTACCATTTATACCATCCACAAACACCGATATACTCTCTCTACGGTACACTTTGACAAGCATATTATCGATCGTCCCATGACTACGTCAAAGTCATTGAGAACTTGACATAGCAGCCACATGCAAATATATTTTATACAGCAGAATTATATATTTTATTCTTTAAATTTTTGAAAAATTAGAAAAGTATATGTGTGTGTAAGTGAAAAAATAAATTTATATAATATCATTTATCGTATTTAAGAAAAATACATATCTATTAATATTATATAATTACAACATAAAAAAGATATATTAAGCACACACACAAAAAGAATTATACATTACCATAGAAAATACATTACCATATTTGTTCTTGTATTTTAATATACATATATTTTATACACGAAACCATATTATCATATATTATAATATCATGATATCATACATATCCCACGCGGCAACATAATAATTATAAATACGTTTATTGTGCGTGAGTATATTTTGACATGTAACACAGTTCTTACATATTGCATATGCATTGCATAATACATATGCAATGCATAGAGAGAGAGAAAAATATGTGTACATAGAATAATGTACCGTTATTTGTCTTTTTCTGGGGTAAGGTGTATCTCCCTATAGGATACTTCTCGCGCGAGCTGTATGCGAGACTAAACTCGCGGAAAACGTGGACTGGTTCCGCGTAAACTACCATCTATTCTAGCAAATCATGAAAATTCATAGGAATCGCTTCCCGGGATCGAGTTACGAGGCGACCTCGTAGCTTTTCTACGAAGCGACAAAGCTGAACGAACCGAAACCAACCGGACTGCCTACTGATGGATAAGGCGATAGCTCACTCTCTCTCTCTAGTTCTAAAGTTCTAAATAAATTATTCATACGCAATGCGTGCATTTTCCGATAATGATCAACAGATAGGTTTGGAGCTATGCTGTACGTGTGACTGCAATCAAAATTATTAAAAAGAAGATATCCGATAACTATAATTTTTTCAACATAATTCACACAGTTTAAATTCTTACTTTGTTAACAAAAGTTTGTTAAAAAATGCATATTTTATATATTTTCTATTGCAAAAAATTAACGATAATTAAATTAAAAAATTTTTGGAATGGATTATATTAATTTTTGGGTTATATATCAATAAATTTTTTTTTTTCTACATTACCATAGAAAATACATTACCATATTTGTTCGTGTATTTTAATATACATATATTTTATACACGAAACCATATTATCATATATTATAATATCATGATATCATACATATCCCACGCGGCAACATAATAATTATAAATACGTTTATTGTACGTGAGTATATTTTGACATGTAACACAGTTCTTACATATTGCATATGCATTGCATAATACATATGCAATGCATAGAGAGAGAGAAAAATATGTGTACATAGAATAATGTACCGTTATTTGTCTTTTTCTGGGGTAAGGTGTATCTCCCTATAGGATACTTCTCGCGCGAGCTGTATGCGAGACTAAACTCGCGGAAAACGTGGACTGGTTCCGCGTAAACTACCATCTATTCTAGCAAATCATGAAAATTCATAGGAATCGCTTCCCGGGATCGAGTTACGAGGCGACCTCGTAGCTTTTCTACGAAGCGACAAAGCTGAACGAACCGAAACCAACCGGACTGCCTACTGATGGATAAGGCGATAGCTCACTCTCTCTCTCTAGTTCTAAAGTTCTAAATAAATTATTCATACGCAATGCGTGCATTTTCCGATAATGATCAACAGATAGGTTTGGAGCTATGCTGTACGTGTGACTGCAATCAAAATTATTAAAAAGAAGATATCCGATAACTATAATTTTTTCAACATAATTCACACAGTTTAAATTCTTACTTTGTTAACAAAAGTTTGTTAAAAAATGCATATTTTATATATTTTCTATTGCAAAAAATTAACGATAATTAAATTAAAAAATTTTTGGAATGGATTATATTAATTTTTGGGTTATATATCAATAAATTTTTTTTTTCTAAACAAAATGTTTTATCATTATCCAAAAATTTGCATTAACCTTTATAATTGAAGTATCTAGGCATTAGACTAAGCTGTGATTTCATAAATAAACTGTACATTATACAATAAAAAGCTAATTGAAATTTGATGACAAAATCACATTTAAACTTTAGCGTTAATTAAGCTCATTGGTTCATCACAGAAATTGATACAGTACATCGATATTATCAACACAATCTAAAATGACACCATTTCTGTGTGTGATTTGCATTATTCTGAAAATAAAGGACTCAAGCAACATTATTTCATTTCAAATAAAAATGTGTAGCATATCTAAACAGCATTTGATTTTATTATTCATAATCACTAATACAGGTATAATAATTGCATAGATTGTATGATCTAATATTGAATAAATGCTCGATTTAATGCAAGATAATCGATAAAACAATACACAAAAAAATGCATAATTAATCGTAATAAGTTCTATGTTTATAATCAAAGATTAAATGCAATTTTCTAGATCAAATAATCGCTCGGTAAATTTCCGGTCTTGCATAGATGAGCAATACTGTCCAGCAAAAAACATTTACGCAATATTTGTATTCTGTGGATTTCCATTAAGTTCCAAATAAAAAAACATCATGTAAAAATAAAATCATGGATTATATAATTAATTTTATACCATATCAACACAATTATCTGGGAAAATCAATCAAGTGAAAAAAATATGTAGGTTTGTCGGAAATATATTGATCTTGTTTATCTGATCAATACAGTTTTTCCAATATTTCTTTTACAATTTGGTGTGTGTGTATGATGACTATATATAACTACGCAGGCCCTAATTTTATATTTTGTAAATATAAATACTATTATATAAATTTAAACAAAAATAAAAGATATTTTAGAAAAATGTAATAAAAATTGAACAAGATAGCTGTAACTATATTCTCACGTAAATTTTTTACTATCTTTTGTTTCTAATAAAAAAAATCTCTTGTTATTCATATAATTAATATATTATTATTTAGTTAAATATTAAATCAATATATTATTAAAGTATTTATGTAACCATATATTCATAAAAAAATATACCGCATATTTCTGGTTTATCAAATTGAATAAGAAGCTTTGTTTTAGAAATTTGATATGTTTTCTAAACTAATTTCTAAACGTTTCGTAATACACGCTAAGTATACGATCAGTAAATTTGACCCAAAGACTGCTAGGCGTTTAATTTTAGACCTATGCAATAGGCTAATATGAAAGCAGTGACTATCTTGAAGTAAATTCCCAGACTTCTAAATTTAAATTGATTCTAAGAGTTTTTCCTTTTATAATGTTTTTGTACAATGAATTGATAAGCTATTGATTTTAATAGCAACTGAAAAAAGTCATGAAATATTTTATTTGTACAAAAACGATTTTATGTTTGCAATTTTATATTGAATTAATTAATAATTAATCCAATTAAGATATTTAAACTTTTACAATAGAGATCACTTTCTACTCTCTCTCTATTCTTATTACATTAAATATATTTAAAAAGCATTGAAAAATTAATATAGTACAGATTTGTTATCTATATATATAAATTACATAGATGATATAACAATTTCCTACAGTATCTAACTATATATATAAGGAACTTTACATAAACCGGTTTTGTTAATAGATGTTTTTAGAGCGGATAGTAAATATCCTCTGATTAGCAATTATTACGTAAGTCTTCGCATAATTTTTATCTCCTGTGTGCAACTCTGTTCCGCTGCTTATATTATAATTGCACTCATAAAGATATGAAGATAAAATATAAATATATCATTGTTATACATGCAGCAAAAGATATTTAATAAAATATAAATATAACATTATTTATACATGCACAAAAAGACATTTAATAAAATGCCTTTAAAATATTTCTAGAATATCTTATAAGCAATATTTTATCAATGGAAAAATTAGAACTCCGAAAAGATAATCTTTTTATGAATGTCTTGAGGTTTATTCGGATTATATAAATTTTTAATCACATATAATTACAAGATTAAAACACAAAAAATTCAGTTATTAATTAACAAATCTCTTCATATTTGGCATCTGGAATGTTTAGACGCTTTATAGTGTAATTTTGCATGCTTCTATAATTTATATAAGCAAGACACATCTGTTCTATAGAAAAACTATTATATGATAAAAATAAAAGTCGTTAATTTAAATATTCACATTGCTTCATTATCATTATCGGAAATTTGGCATGTTTGCTGTTTCTCCATTCCTTGTTTTCCGAGAAGTACAATCTCGTGCACGTATATCGCGTGGGTTTCATGCATACGCCTGCACGCTACTTTCCAAGTATATATAAAGTTTGTTCAGGGGAAGAAAGACAGAGAGATGGTGAGAGAAAAAGAAAGAGAGAGATAGAACGCGCGCGCGAAGGCCCCACCACACGCGATCACACATCAAAGACGCATATTTACGTACTAGCGCGGAGGAGGCACCTACACATGCTCATACCAATACCGACAAACCGCTAGACCGATATATTCAACCGCGTTGTTCTCCACGGTCTTTCGCCACGGCAGTCCATACTACGCCACGATCATTCCGTTCACCATTCACGCGTTTCCTAGTCAACGCTATCTCGCGCTTTCGCGAAAAAAAAAAGGAAAGCATTTTCGCGCACGTATTGTTTCTCGTCGCAAGTGCTTCCTAGGGAAGAAATTACCTCACGGTCCACCGGTCAAGGTAAAGAAGACACCTCCTGGACCCGTCGTATTCCACTACGGTGCCGTTCGCGCCGGTGACACCGTTACTCCGTCCTTGAGGAGATACCAGCTGCGTGAGGAACATTGCGAGTCGCGCCTCGAAGTCGCAGTACGTTCACGTTCGTCGGGTTGCTTCCTGTCCGCGCATATCGCCTTGGAAGATTCCAAACTGTGTGCAAGAAATTCCGATCTACGGTAGTTTGACTAACCTATTGGCTCACCGAGGAACATTAGTCCACGAGATAGAGACAAAAGTAAGATTTTATGAAATTTTAATTGAATATGCAATATATATATTTCTAGGAATTGTATAATCGACATCGATTTGATTTGCCACACGAGGCTGATTTGTTTACATTTATATGTTTATTTATACTATTTGATTGACTTGATTATCAAAAAAAAAAAAAAAAAAAACAATCTACACTCATATTCATTGCTGTAGCTTTTGTGACTAAATCAATAAGTAATTTTGGAAGTAACATAATTAAAGTTTAAGATTATTTTAAAAAATTATTATGCATTTTTTACGCAATTTTCCAAGTATTTACATAATATAATGGATGCAGTTGAATAAAGAACTAACGCTTTCTTAATTGGTTTAAAAGTACAACTTTTCTTCTAATTATATTATAATACATATATAAAACAAAATATAGAAGCTACGCCTAAAGATTTTTACAAGAAAATACTTAAAAACAATTATTTTTATTTTTTTGGGAACTTGATGGCTTTTATTTAAATTTAAGATGTAGGTTAAAATTCAAAATTTAAAATTTAATAACGATTTATATAAAAAGCAAGTTTATATACAAGCAAGATTATTGGCTAAGTTTGACTTTGGTACACAAATAATATCACGTGCAGCCATTCATTAATCTTAGAGTGACGTTAAATAAAATCAATTGTGACAATATATATACGTCTTATGTGACCGACCTAAATACCGTTTGATAATTGCATGGCATGTCAAGGAATATATCTACAATTTCATATACAATGTGCTAAAAATCAAAATTTTTTTTATTGTGTTATTTATCAGTAATTATTTTGATATAAATTTATCGTATTGTGATACACATTTACATACGTTACACATCGAGAGTATATTAAAAAGATAACAATTCAAAGAATTGAAACGTTTAATTAAAGACTTGTCCGAGAAAAGTATTAAATTATCAGGAAGGAAATAACGCTACTAGAAAAAAATATAATATAATTTTAGTTGCAAATGCAATATATGATAGGCAAAAAATATTAAAATTATCACGTAGAAATGGTGTTGCTCATTCACATTGTTTTACATTCACATTGTTATATGTGTCAGAAATGACACATATAAATCGGAATTCATAAAGATATAATATAAATATGTGCGCGTATTATTATCTCAAACTATTTCTGCTTTTATATCATCTTTTTTTAATGTGCATGACGAAAATACATTCTAGAAATCTTCTCTAATATTTCTAATTGATACAATACTATGTAGGCGAATAAAAAGAAAACATCAATTAAATATATATCAACCAATTAAAACGTGTGCTTAAAAAGGTGAAAAAAGAATAGCTTTTCAGAGAGCAATAACAAATATAATGTGAAAAATATACATAGAAATAGCAAAACGGAAAGTGTTTTCAATAAATAATCTGAAATTTTAATTGTGTTTGTTTGATATTTGCACATAAGAAAAATATATAAAGCGGAATGCTTCCTTCTATGTTACCTTCAATTTTGCATTTCTGATAAATTGCTAGATAATACCTTTTAGCAATTATAGAGATCCGCATATATATTTTCTTATATAATGTTTAGTTTCGTAACACGTTCTTTATAAGAACAAATGCCATTTGATTTGATTGGACAAATAATTGCGATGATAGATAGTAATGTAACGATAATTGGGACAAATTTTTCCGGAGGTCTACACCAAGAGTAAAATCGATAAGTCGTGCCCGACCCGAAGCAATGTCATGCAGTTAGTCCGTCGTGTCGGCGCCGTAAGCATAGGACGTCTCTATTCGCGTTCATCCCTTTTCTTCTTCTCAGTGAATAGTATGTAATGTTTCTATTTTTGCGCATTTATTTGTATTAATTCAATTAAATTATCATTTAGTTAAGTCATTTTAGAAAGAGAGATTAGAGTCAATATCTTCATCTGCTGGCAACAACATCAGTGAAGTCCCTAAGATTAAATTTAACACATTTTGCTGAAAATTTTCTAATTAAAAAAGTTTCCTTATGCATTTAAGTCTCATCTTCTATTTTGATAAGTATAATATTGTTCTTTACAATTAATAAATCGACCCCGAATCGATCATTGCCCAAGATTAATATGTAGCTCTAATGCTCTTTCGAATTAATTACAGAATATTATCATGTCTCCATTGATTGCTTGTTATTATTTTTGTGTGAACTCGTATTTGTAACTCAGTGATGCAATCTGCGTTACAATTTTATTGTGCAATCGTGTAATGTCAATATTGCGTTTTTAAAATTGCTTATCAGTATGCACTGCATGAACTATTATTACGGATTGTCGTGTCATCGTAAAACCTGATAATGATTCTAACACCAATAGCTATCAATGTATACACTTTATATTCTCACGTGCATATTTCTCACGGCGCAATTTCATGCCGCTTCGTATTTTTTCTATAGTCGATAGAGGAGAATCTGTCAATCGGTAAAGGAGTTTACTATAATGTAACTTCCACACAAATACACACACAGAAATACATACACCAACGTCTCTTATTTATGCTAATATGCGTGTCTTCTGATAGAATCTGACTCACTATTTCTGCGTAGGTGTACAATCGGGTTAATCGTTCGTTCTACAGATGTCTCCATTGACAACATAAAGCATACATAGATCCAGAATTCATATTATTATTTTTTATTTTATTATCTTTTATAAACAAATAAAAAAATAATTTATTATGTTTTAATTACTTCACGGCAAGGCATAAAAAATTTATAGGTAAAGTTGCTGTGAATCTTCGTCAATATTTGCAATAGTTATGAAAAAATACATTTTTTTCTCCCTCTTTCTTTATTTTGTATATTATTAACATAATTCAAAACATAAATTCAATAAAATATTGAAGTAATAGAATATTAAAACAACAGGGGTGATACTACGCCAAGCGCTAAAACAGATGCTTTATGTGATACCTAATAATTTTAGATTGCAAAGATCCTCGTCTTCCATCACACAATCTATTCTTTCTCTCTTTCTCTGTATTAAGTTGTAATTTCTATAAAATGTATCTCTTTATTGATTGAAATTAAAACTTTAATTTTTTGAAGAGACAATGCATAATCTTCGATTATCATGCGTTAAACTCTAATTGAATTCTTGTTTCTTCTTTAAATTATGTATACAATGCGTGTGTATATTTTATACATATTATGTGTACAATATGAAAAAAAAACAACTAGTCAATCGCTAAATTTGATTAATCTAAATATTTAACCTAACATATTATAATTTCACATACAACATATAGTTTTAAAAATGTGTAAATGTGTTTTATGTACTCTTAATTTATATCCATTTCTTCATCATGATGCAATTTATAGATGCAGTTAAAATTATTTAACTTATGTTTGTATAATCCCGTTTATATATACAAGATGAGAAAAAAATTATTATAATCTCCCTGATAACAATTTTTTTCCGATAAAACATTTGCAAACTATTATAAAATATAAATATCAATAACAATCTTTTTCTGATAAAACGTTTGCAAACCATTATAAAATATAAATAGCAATTGCCTAAGACCTTACACCAGAAAAATAATGCATGCAATAGTATGTTCAGTCATTACTTAATGAAATTGGTTGTGACATTATAGCGAAGTATTTTTGTATATACAGACAATTCTTCACATTTTTTATTTTGTTCCGAACATCTAAATGTCTTGAGTGATTTAAAAATTTTCTCGTTTCCATCTAAAACATTTGCCGCGTCAATTTATTATAAGTAGATTACTCATTCAGCATAGACGTTATCAGTTTATCAATATGCATCGCTACGAGAGAGAGAAAGAGAAAGAGAGAGAAAAGATATATGTTTGCAATCAAAATTTCTTATACACTTTGTACATATTATTCATATAATGTTGGATGCGCGATTAGTTTTACGTTTTCACCGATTCCACCGGCGATTTTCTCATGAGTCACGACTCGTGAGTGTGACTCATGCAGTAGCGTTCAAGTTCCAGCCGCTCTCAGTTTGTACCTGCTTCATCCTAATTTAACGTGCGGCCTGATATTACGTTCCCGCGATCATGCTAATCGCCACCTACATATATGACGGATTGCCTTTTTTCTCACAATCATCACATTCCGCTGTTGCTGCTGGATGCATTTATTTTTAGTATTATCAGAACCAGAGAAGTTAATACAATTAATACATTAATATAATTTTACAAATTTTATGTATAATTAATTAATATGTATAACTTTATTAATGCTATATAATTAATATTTCTATATAATATTTTTTTGAAT